>NW_027395552.1:0-219863 GCF_047715705.1 Aspergillus ambiguus | reverse complement strand
CTCCCTATTTATTCCATTCTGATTCACTATTCATTCCATGCTTACCCCTTCTGATTCAGACCCTTCATTCTATTCAGATTCACAGCCCATATCTCTGCAATATATATATGTGGCCTGCTTTCCCATGATTCTTTTGAGGATTAAGGACATGAGTTTCCAAAGAAGGTGTATTCTATTCTTCTGACTTATCTCTCACTTTCTACTTATTCCTTCCTTAGATTTCTATGCGTTCCTCCTAGAGATCTAAGTATTCAGCGAGGAACATTTAAAGTCAAATCGAATTAGTTAGAATTCTTCTGCAGCTATACCGAACTCCCGAGAGTTCCATACTTAGTATATAGATTCTAATTAGTCAGATCTGCCCATAAAGGTTATATTTAAGATTTTTAATATTAAATTATTAATTTTAGGGCTTAGAGTTAGTTTAATATAATCTCTAAGCTGCTTAGTAATCTTATAAAATAATAGAATTAGAGATTCATGGTCTTAGTTAATAAAATTAATTAATTTATCGATCTATATAGCTGAGAAGTATGGCTAAATATACTAAATAGCCTCAAGAAAATCATATAAAGCTTTACTTAGTAGATTTATCTCGCTAATATTTACTTTAGAGGTTTTAGAGTATAGATTCTTCTATCTAGTAGTATAGCTCTTAAGCTAGTAAGGTTAAATATTAGATTCTTAAGTCTTAAGCTAATAGTATTAGCTAATAATCTCACGTTTTTGTGCTTTATTTAATAGTACGAGCTTGCTTTTCAATATTTTAAGGTTCTAGTAGGCTGAAGCAGCTCCTATAATAGCTTGCTTATTTAAATAGCTTAGTAAATTCTAAATAATAACTTAGATTAAGATTAAACTATCTTTCTAATTATTGTATTCGCGTAGTTAGAGCTTATATTTACATAGTATATCTTAGTATAGCTCTTGATTAGCTATTCCTAGGTCTCGAATCGATGTGGCTGAGGCCTATATAGTTAATAGAAATAGATATATAGGCCTAGCAATTAAAATAGGCTTAATAGGTAGGTCTGGGTCGATCAGATACCAGACCCCCTTATTCTCTACTATTATCTTTAAAGACCTGATCTATAGGATCTAGTCCGCTAAACTTAATAAAGTCGATATTCTCTCGTTCGAAGTAGCCATCATATTAGCTTAGTAATTAGTAAAATTAATAGAATAGTTAATAGAATCAGTCGAATCAGTTAAATCAGTCGAATCAGTTAAATTGGTTAAATCGGTCAAATCAAATTAGATAGGTAAGGAATCCGGGCTTATAACTATAGAACTCTTAGGAGTTCTATATAGCTGTAGAAAAATTCTAACTAATTCGATTTGATTTTAGATATTCCTTACTAAATACTTAGATCTCTAGGAGGAACGTATAGAAATCTAAGAAAGGAATAAGTAGAAAGTAAGAGATAAGTTAGAAGAATAGAATATACTTTCTTTAGAAACTCATGTCCTTAATCCTCAAAAGAATCATGGAAATAGTCTATATATATATATTGCAGAGATATAGGCAGATATAGGCTGTAAATCTGAATAGAATAAAGGGTCTGAATCAGAAGGGGTAAGCATAGAATAAATAGTGAATCAGAATGGAATAAATAGGGAGTGAATAAATGACTTAGTATGGCACGCATAGGGATGATCCAGTAAATAATGCAGTGATTCAATAAGCAATGCAAAACATGAACAATCCCGAAATAGTTAATTGGAGGCATCAGACCATACGTCTGACAATATAGATATTATACTAAACGTTTACTATTAGTATTAGTAATATAAAATCAAATATATATTAATATATATTTCTGCCCTATATATCTAGGTAATAATAACTTTCTTAAAAAAATAGAATTTATTATTTATATTAAAAATATTTTTTTTTATAAAGATAATAATAATAAAATATATTATTACTTATTTTTAATAATTTTTTAGAAATTAAATAATATTATAATCATATATTTTTAAAAAATTAGTAGAAATAATTAGGGATGCACTCGGTGCGGGTCGGGTACAATCCGCAGGGTCAAAAATGTATCCGCGCGGGTTGCGGATTCTTAAAAATATAATCCGCACCGCACCACAACCCGCATAGATTTACTGCGGGTAACCGCGCGGGTTAAAAAATGCATAAAAATACATAAAATTCACTAATTTTACATAAAAATCCATAGATGCATAAAAATAATGAAATTTATGAATTTTTATGTATTTTTATGCATTTTTTAACCCGCGCGGTTACCCGCAAACCATGCGGATCCTACTATTAGAACCCGCACTCCATGCGGATAATAGATTCTCTAACCCGCACCGCACCGCTGCGGTGCGGGTAGAGAATCCGCGCGGATTTGCGGTGCGGGTTGACAACCCTAGAAATAATTAAGTTAACTATAGTTAATCTTACTAAAAGATTAACTGGACCTAATTTTTTCATAATATAGGTAAAAATAAAGTATCTACCTATTAATTAGTATTTAGATTATAAAGAAAAATTTTAATCTAATTTATTTTTTTCTTTACTTACTTTAGTTAGATATTTTAAACTATTTTACAGTTAAATTTTATATAGAAATATAATTATTTTATTAATAAAAGCTCTAAAATAGTAGAAATTAGATAGAGATATAGTACTTAGTTATATATAGTACTTATTTGCCGAATATACTAGATCAGAAACTTGAGCTAAGTGTTTACTATAGTCTTCTAAGGGAACTTTATAATAATAAATATCTTAGATAATATACTATAAAATAAGCAAATAGAGTTATAAAAATACAAAAGTAAATAGAAAAAGTAAAAGAGAGTAAATAGTCTACTAAATTAATAGCGTGAGCCCACTACTAAGGATATGCTATTATTTATAACAGTACATGAGCTATAGAGTCTATGGAATGTAGATTCCCTGAAGGAGAGACAAAGAGGGCTACTAGGCCCCCGCGTAATCGGCTGGCCCACTCAAGCGTTAACTGTACCTCAGCCAAGCGGCCAATTTTAAAATAATCTATTTGGACCTAGAGTAATCCGCTAACCTCAATAAGCCTGAAGTTACACCCGAGAGAAAAAGTATAGATACGCAAATTTCTTCATCTCCTGTATGTCATCAACCTGCACAACTTTTTCATCATTGAACATCACCCAAGACAAGCCCTCCTGACCAGGTATGGCTTTCCTCACGAAGGCAACATAATGTCTGTATCGTGTTAGCTGAGTTCAAGTCCTAGGTCATGGAATTTGCTTACCCGGCATGCACTGACGAGCCCTTGTGGCATACAATCGAACGGAGCTGGTAGCGAGCCGGTTTCGAATCAAACCCTTCTGGTTTAGAATCAACCCCCCCAAAACTGGCAGATTCCTGGCTATCGTCCGGTTCTGTTATATCAGGGTGACTGAAAACCCAGTCAATAGCCCGGTTGACATCACCATCCGTAGCGGCCAACGCCATCCGTGCACGGGTCACATCAATACCCATCTCTTCCAACATCGCAACACTGGCAGGGTCCTGCTCCACTTCGTGCCCCGTCACACCCGGCTTCGGTTTGAACGGCTCATCGATATCCGGATCATCCATGTGGGCAAAGAGCCAGTTCATTGCGGCCTCAGCATCGCTGTTTCCTGTCATCAACAAGGCCTTCTCGATACGTACATTTGGGAAACCCATGCTTGAAAGCTGTTCCGCAGCGGCCTGATCGGGCACGAAGGAATCCGAAGGGTCCGCATTTTCACTTTCTGGAAGAAGTTCTTCGCCCTCCTTTAAGCCGGGCGAAAGGTAGGGGCTGAAATCTAGTGGTTCATCGCTCACTTCCACTGGGATATCTAGCTTTGTAGGTACCCAGTTGATCAGCTCAAAGCGCCGAGCATTGACGATCAATTCCTGTGGTAGCGTCCTGAATGAAGACCTTTTGGAAAAACCGTCCTTGCTACCACATGCAGGACAGCTTAGCTCAACTACCTCCTCAGCAGTACACGCACTCAGGCACTCAAGAAGGGTCACTGGATGGAATCGAGTCGGCCCATTTGGATCGTTGTCAGCGGGTGGTAAGCGATGGGCAGGAACTGGGATCGAAACATTGTCCTGTTTGTCTTCTTTATAGCGAACTCTCTTGCATTGCAAACACTGAAGGCGCTGCTCCATGATAAAATTAAAGCTGTCAACGGGATTGACCAGAGGGCCAGGATGCTTTGACCGGTTGACTAGCTTGAAAACATGCGTTAAAAACTCAAAGGAATCTTGTTGCCGCATGGTCGAGAACTCTTCATGCCCACGGCCAACGAGATGTTTGAACATCGTTGGTGCAATGCCTTTTTGATGCACCGGCTCGGAGGGATGGGGTGACGTAGTATTATCCGAGTCAGCCCAAGAGTAGCGACCGGAAAGAAGACCGTCAGCGAGCTTTTGCATCTGCGTTTCGAAATCCTCCGCTGGAGTTTGAGAGTAAGGTGGTTCCTTTTCCACATGATAATATCTCCGCTGAAACTCTGGGAGGTCAAAAATGCACTGGACGACGCTCGAAAGATAACAGCTATTTCCCAGGTTCCTCAACCCTGTGAAGCCAGGGCCGAAGATGGGTATAAGCTCATGACCATCCTCTGTTTTCATGGAGAAGTCCCATTTCAAATTGTGTTCAACTTGCATCTCCATTAGGCTCTTCTCGGTTTTTTCCCGTCCCGCTAGATTAATGCCCCAATGAGCAAGATGGGCGGCAAGTTCGGGGTCGACTCTTTCCTCATTGCACTTGTAGCAGTAGATATCCGCAGTGCCATCCGCTGTGATTGAACCCAGCTTGACTGCAACTCCGTGAGAGGAGCTGTCTGCATGGGCTAGGGCGTGAGAATTTCCGCCCATTCCACCAAATTGACTGCGTCCGCAGCCGAGATTGCCGCACTCCAAACAAAGCCACAGGTTCTCCTTGAGATCGCACATGGAACATTGGCTTAATTCTATACTTTACTGTTAGTTCTATCGGTATCCAATAAATCCACGGGCGGCTCACCTTTCGATTCGATCTGCTTTTGCTCATGTTGTTCGAGACACAGAGTGTGTTCACAAGGAGTGAACTCTTGCTCCCAAGCTTTCACTTCTTCTCTTTTCGAGTATGTCATTGCCTGCATCACACCCTCGACAACAGCGCCGAGGTTACCGGTGGACACGTCGACATTGTCGTTGGCGCAAGCGTAGCAGATGACCCTCGTGGCTGTATCGTAGATATCGTCCTCTGTCTCCGCAGCGATCGCAATTTTGGAAATTTTCTGCGGGGGCTCATCTCGCTGTCATAATTTCAATCAGCCTCAAACTATGTGGGAGACTCGGTGGATAGGGCGCACGCAGCAAACTCACCTGGACTTTCTTTCGAGATCGCTTGATATTGAGCACAAGTGGATGACCGAAGCGGTTGAAATGGAGAGACGCATGGTCTCTCTCACCAGTACATCCACCGTTGAAGCATGTGAGGCACACATTTAAGCCAGCTTGATCATCCTGATTAACATTAGTACCGTGACTGGGCTTCGAGTGTGTCAGGGTCGCGTACGATCGAGTCAAAACATTGCGTGCAGTCCTCTCGATATACGGATTGGGATTGAGACGGTGGTCGCAGGTCTGTTATAAAGCGGCTGTTAATAGAGAGACGGTGCAGAGTGGCGGTGGTTGATCTCTTTCAGAGCTAACCTTGAGAAGTGGCATGTAGACAGGAAGCCATGTTGTACGAACGAAGAGTATGAGAGAAGTGGGGAATAAGTTTAGCTTGAAGTTGGGGGGATCAAGACCGAGTACACTCCCAGGAGGCACGCTTGAGAGCTACTGGGGAAGGTTGTGAAAAGGCAACATGGTCGGTCGAAGCATTCATCGCTCGCAGGAAGTGGGGCTCAAGCTTGCCGCCGAAAGCAATGCCGCGGGGTATCCAGGCTGACTACACCAGAGGGAGGATCTGCCTAGTTTTCATGCCTCAGGCAGAAGTATGGTGGGTCCACTTAACGCGCTCTTGTCGCGTAAATAACCCCAACTTCGCGTTCCACCCATCCATCTTTCCATTCTGACAACGACTGCCCCAACAGCAGTTCTGGCGCAGTTTGTACCCTCAAGCCTTCACTGATCCAGGACAATCGATATTGTCTGCCTGTAAACAGATTCTTGAGCAGCTGGTTCATTCGGGCTTGGAGTGGTTCACAACGCTCTTCACCATGGCATCCGACGCGGCTTCCTATATCACTGTTGGAGCTCTCAGGTAAACGGTGACCCCTAGATCTCCTTAAATTGACATTAATGGCTTGAGTTAGTGCTATCTTCGATGAGACGAAACCTCAAGTCCGCGAGCCCATTGTTCAGTGTGTCCAAATTAAACCTTTGCCACCTCAACAGAACAATCAAGAGCGTTACAGGGCTGTCTTCAGTGATATATCGAATTATGTTCAGACCATGCTTGCCACACGTAAGTGAATCTGAGTTGTCTCAAGTGTTATAAATATTCGATTTAACATGTGTTAGAAGCCAACCACTTTGTCACCAGCGGCATGCTTCGGAGGGGCTGTTTTGTCAAACTCAAGTCATTCCAAGCCAATTCCGTGAAAGGAAAGAAGTATGTTCTCCGAAGTCGGCTGATTGCACATGATTAACTTGAGGGTAGGATTCTCATAATCTTGGACCTTGAAGTGTTGCAAGATCTGGGAGAGGCTGACAAGATTGGGGAGCCTAAACCTCTCGAAAACAAGGCCGAAGACGAGGAGAAGCCCCAGCCCACCACGATTTCCAGTAATGGTTTTTACGGGTCCAAAATGCAAGGAGCGCAAGGGCAAACAATGAACAGGGCTCCAACACGGCCTGCTGTTGCCTCAGGGCACGCTACCATGTACCCTATCGAGGCCATCTCGCCGTACTGCCACAAATGGACCATTAAAGCCCGCTGCACGAGCAAGACTAATATCAAGACTTGGCAGAACAGAAATTCTGGAGGCAAACTGTTTAGTGTCAATTTGTTGGACGATAGTGGCGAAATTCGAGCAACCGGTTTCAACGATCAGTGCGATGCGCTGTACGACCTGTTCCAAGAAGGGAGTGTTTATTATATCTCGACCCCTTGCCGCGTTCAGATTGCCAAGAAACAATTCACAAACTTGAATAATGATTATGAGCTCACCTTTGAACGCGACACTGTTGTCGAAAAGGTATGTGGGAACTGGCCGCTCACATTCTGTCTCAAGCAACTGAGTTTTTTCTAGGCGGAAGATCAGAGTGACGTCCCTCAAGTCCGTTTCAACTTCACAACGATAGGGGACCTCCAGTCTGTTGAGAAAGACACCACTACCGACGTCATCGGTGTTTTGAGAGATGCGGGTGAATGTGCCCAAATTGTGTCCAAGACCACAAGCAAGCCTTATAACAAGCGTGACCTTACGTTGGTTGATAACACAGGCTTTTCCATTCGCTTGACAGTCTGGGGTTCGACGGCCACGGACTTCAGTGTCTCGCCCGAGGCTGTTGTTGCTTTCAAGGGTGTCAAGGTCTCTGATTTCGGAGGCAGGAGCTTGAGCTTATTGAGCTCGGGCTCCATGAGTGTGGACCCTGACATTGAAGAGGCTCACCGACTCAAGGGCTGGTACGATGCGCAGGGCAGAGACGAGAATTTCACTTCCCATGCTTCTTTGTCAAGTGCGACCAATTCTTCAATGAAAGCAGACAGCTTCAAGACTATCGCTCAGGTCAAGGAAGAGCAATTGGGCATGTCCGACGATGCTGCTTACTTCTCTTTGAAAGCCACTGTCATCTACATAAAGCAGGAAAACGTCTGCTATCCTGCGTGCCTCTCTGATGGTTGCAACAAAAAGGTGACGGAGCTCGACCCTGGACAGTGGCATTGTGAACGCTGTGAAAAAACGTATCCTCATCCGGAGTATCGCTATATTATGCTTATCAATGTTAGCGACCATACTGGCCAGCTTTGGCTCAGCTGCTTTGACGAAGCGGGCAAAAAATTGATGGGTACTTCTGCTAATGAATTGAATGAGTTGCGTATGAACGATGACAAGGCAGCCGGAGATGTTTTTCAGAATGCCAATTGCCGCACCTGGAACTTCCGGTGTCGTGCAAAGACCGACCATTTTGATGGACAACAACGGTAAGTCCTTCTCTCATTAGTATGGGTTTTGAATCACGCTCATGAGGATGGTAGGATTCGCTACCAAGTGTCATCCGCCAATCCGGTAAACTACTCTGAAGAAGCATCACGTCTTGCAGATATGATAAATTCGTATAATCCATTCTAGGATGCGTCGTCAATTGCCTCAAGAAATTGAGATTCTCTGGTATTTATCAACACTAGGGCATCTCGTTTCGACCACCCAGATCGTATGATTCTTTCACGAAAAGCAACTGTCATGGTCTGGGTAGTGATACGCCCACCCGTGCATTAGCAGACAGCAGACTCTGCGGCAGAATTGATATACCATGCTAGTAACGTGAAAAAAATGCAATGCGGCTCATGTTACAATGGCATTATGTTAGTGTCAATGGCTTGCATCTGGCAATGTCAATGTCTCCAATGGAACTTGAACGTTTGGAGTTGCAGAAAGTGGAATGTTTCTCTTGCGTGTATGTGTTTTTAGTGACATACGACTAAATATTTCAAATAAATTGATGTAATTTAACCTCTTCCTTAGCAGAGTCTACGCTGTAGGTGCTGCTCCCTACGTAAATTTTGGAACCCACTGGACAACACTCCATACTTTCTGGTTGCTTTGGAAGTTAAGTGTCTTAGCATGATGGCCTTTGATAGCCCGCGGGCGGTGTGGCCAGCGGTGTTCGCCTCCCCGGCAGAATGTAGAAAAATTTTGTCGGGCAAGAAAAAGTTGCTACTACATCCATTAGATCCCTACTCAACGCAATATGACAAAGCGCGACTACCAAAATGAGCCCGCTGCTGAGGGCAGGCCGGCTAAAAAGGCAAAGGGGGAGAAGAAGGTGAAAGGAAAGAAATCGAAGTATTACACTCAAAATCCTTCACTCGACGCCATTCCTCAGTCTGAAATTGAGGAATTCCTTACGGCCAACTCTATCAAGATCACAGATACATTGTCCGACGCCTCGCCTCTCCGCCCAATTCTCTCCTTTTCTCATCTTCCGGAGTGCAACAGCAATCTATACCAACAATTGAGTTCATTCAAGGCCCCGACATCTATTCAGTCGACGACCTGGCCCTTGTTGTTTGCTGGTCGTGATGTTATTGGAATTGCCGAGACTGGAAGCGGAAAAACCCTCGCGTTCGGTCTGCCGTGTCTGAAAAAGATAGAGGACTCGAAGAAGAAGAAGAAGTCGAAGCCTTATCAGCCAATGGCTGTGATCATCTCCCCTACTCGGGAGCTTGCGATGCAGATCCATGACCAACTTCAGAAATTTGCAGGGCCCGTTGGGGCTAAAGTCGCATGCATCTTTGGTGGCGTGAGAAAAGACGAACAACGTGAAGTCTTGAAAACAGCGACTATCGTTGTTGCAACCCCTGGTAGGTTGAAAGACCTTCAGAATGACGGATCGGTGGATTTGGGGAAGGTCCGATACCTCGTTCTCGATGAAGCCGATCGCATGCTGGACAAGGGATTCGAACAGGATATCAAAGACATCATTAGTCATATGCCCGTATCTAAGCGTCAAACTGTCATGTTCACGGCGACTTGGCCTCCGTCAGTGAGGGAGCTAGCATCGACTTTCATGGCTTCGCCTGTCACTGTGACTATCGGAGGGGATCCCTCTGCGGATCCGCGTGCGAATACTAGGATCAAGCAGGTGGTGGAGGTGGTTAAGCCTCATGAGAAAGAAACCAGACTCGTGCAGCTCCTGAAGCAAAATCAGCGTGGTGCCGAGAAAGTTCTAGCATTCTGCTTATACAAAAAAGAAGCGATGCGGGTCGAAAGGTTCCTTCAAAGCAGAGGGTTCAAGGTTGCTGGCATACATGGTGATCTAAGCCAGGAGGCGCGGTTTAGAAGCCTAGAGGCTTTCAAATCTGGCGCTGCTACGGTTCTTGTTGCCACTGATGTGGCAGCTCGTGGGCTCGACATCCCTTCAGTCAAACTCGTTATCAACGTTACATTCCCTCTTACGGTTGAGGACTACGTGCATCGGATTGGCCGGTAAGCAAATCTCTTTCTCGCACGCGATGGATATAGCTCACATTCCATTCAGGACTGGCCGTGCTGGCGCTGAAGGACATGCGATCACCCTATTCACTGAAACTGATAAAGCTCAGTCTGGAGCGTGAGTACTCCTTGCCCAGCTCGATGGGGCTCCCTCACTATCTGCCCTTCTTCTAGAAGGAACACCTACATGCAACGGCGTAGGCTAATATCTCTACACAGTTTGATTAACGTGTTAAAAGCGGCGAACCAGGAAGTTCCAGAGGATCTTCTCAAATTTGGTTCTACTGTTAAGAAGAAGCAACACGATGCATATGGTGCATTCTTCAAGGACGTCGATACTACCAAGGCTGCCACGAAGATTGTTTTCGATGACTGATATATACTGGTACATATGATCATTCTGATTTCTCCCCTGAAAATCTCGTTCCCAGGGTTTGGCGCATTCTCGTGAAATATTTCATTAGGTGTTTTCTTTCAAGGTATAGCCTGTTATAGATTAGACTTGGTCTTATTCGGATAGAACTGAACTTACAAAGTGAGACCATAAATTGCACTGATTGCAACGTCTTTCAATAGGGTCTGGAAGCTGGTGTTGGGACCTCTCTTTCTAGCCAACATGGCAGACATTATTGCCCCCAGGATGTAGGTAGAAGACCTTAGACCGAAGTCAGTCATTTTTATTGTCGTCCCATTCCCGCTGAAGTATGATTTAATGAACGAGAAGCTCCAGGCTGTGCGGACTGCCATATTAACGATGTTGGCATATACCAACCCGCGCGCGCCGAGCTGACCGACTTGCAGGAATAGGAAGGCCGCGACAGCAAAGCATCCAGAAAATGCACCCATCCAACCTGCCTGCCTGCGAAGATCTGACGGACTTGCCGCAGAGGACACAAACGCCTCTGATATCCCATTAAATGCCAAAAATGGGATGTAGTAGCAGTAAAGTGAAAGTAAACCATCCACATCCGCTGAAGCCCATCGGTCACCGCCCAGCATATGGAATACTTGAGGTACCAGATACGGGCCAAGTGGTACCACTAAGGCAGACAGTATCGCGTAAGCCCACAAAATATCACCCAGATGGGCCTTAGCCGCGGTGAGATTCTCCATCTTTTGCTTTGTAGACCGGGCTGAGTTGAATAGTGATGCGAACATTGTCCGGCTGCTCTCTTCGATAGGCTGGAAGAGAATACGGGCTACCAGACCGCCATAATTGGAGGCGAGGGCATATGCACCCTGATCCTCTAAGGTTGTCATTGCTGCCAATATCATCGCATCGCCTTGCGTGAGCAAATGCTTTACGATTGATTGGAAGAAGACATTCGTGGATATCTGTATCAAGGGCCTAGGAAACAAATGCCCAACCAGCGCCGACATTTCGCTGCCATATAGTTATGAAATTGTAAGACTGATTTTTGTGCGGAGAATCCACTTACCTGGAGGGTATTTTGGTTAACAGTAATGAGAATTTATGCTCCTTTGTTACTTTGCTTGCGACCAAGTAGTAGCCACCGATAAGTGTAAGGGAATGACAAAGGTAGCCCAATGCAAATGGGAGGACTCCAATGTTGTACCCGCTCCACGAAGCCCAGAAGAACAAAGTACACACGGACAGGCTTTTTATCAGAGCTGCGCCCATCTCCACTGCCGCTCTATTTTTATATAGCATATATTGCTGTACTATAGCAAACAAGGGTTCCGTGAGAAGCTCCAGCAAAGTTGCAACGGTAGTTACCGCTACGCTAAGCCGATAAAAAGGAGCCTGAGAGACCTCCTCCGATGCTAAACGGGTGTAGGACGCAGCAAAAGCCATAGACAATGGTATTCCCATGCCGATGCTCAGGTAAGACATATTCACCACAGACTGAGATGCTATGCGCCGTCCTCCCGTATCTTCGGCTGGCGCCCTGCATGGTTTAGACGGAGATGCTCCCACATTGCTGTTGGCTTTTGAAGTAGACACGAGCGGCTGTCGCTGAATAGCAGTCCTGATGCTCTCTCGAGAAAAATAAAGGATTGAGATGAAGTATAACTCAAGCTGAGCTGCAATCCCCAACGTTGCTGGTGATAAGCTTCGCAGAATCAATTGATTTGCAATGAAGGTGAAAAGTCGCGAAGATAGTTGAATGATGATCAAAAACGACGTTCCAGATGCTGACGATGCCAGTATTCTGTCGACATCTTCGCGCGGTCGTGGCATGATTTGTTGCGTGTAGGAAAATGTCTAGGGTTGTCTCCCCGTAGTTGAGACGCCGACACAATTGAACGGCCTGGAAGGGAAATACCTATCCCAGGGTTTTGTTTTCCAACCCTGCCATGTACAGAATGAATCTGGGCATTGAATCTCCGACTGGACAGCGAGGGGAGGTTCAATATCAGAGTGCCGGAGCTATCCACTTTTGGTAAGGTGGCCGGAACGCATGTGACGTAAACACACCATCCGCCAGTCAGTTAACTAGTTACTTCGTAGATACCTACGTAAGACATGTAGTATTCCGTACCGATCTAGGCACCTAGTCCAATGGTTTCTTTCAGGTACAAACTACGTATGTTATCTCCCGCGCAGAACACCCCATTGTGTAGATATACCATGGTTACACATTTGCCTGTCTTGTCGGATTAGATGTGGAGGGATGTGGCCGTCGATGGCTATGTACTGGATAATTGATTTCGATACTAAAAACCTCAACTACTGCCTTCATCCTGATTCCAACCATACACGATGCACAGGTGCAACACCATAGAGAGCCGCTTTAAAATGGGGGAAGGAAGAAAGGATATCCCCCATTCTTTGCCTTGAATACACTGAGCAGAAAACTGTACATACCCAGCAGTACAGCGCTCCAGATGACCACAGCCACTTGCTGTGCCTTGGTATCGGCAATACGAGGAACCTTCATTGCCAAAGCAATAACCGCGAACGAGAGTACAGCGTCTTCAAAAACAGGACAGGTTAGTTCCATGTAGACGATATGACGAGGGGAAACGGGTATTCAGCTCACAGAGTGCAGCAACGATTTGGGTCTCCATGCCGAATTGGTTTTGGAAACCCCCGGCGAAGTAGCTGATACCGCCCTTGCCATCCCCAACCACATAGGGCACTTTGCGGATATGGTTGAACATATGACCGCTCGTGAAGAGGAGTATAGAGATCAAGCTACCAGCAGCCCACAGATTTCTATTCCGGACAATGGGAAGGACGTACGGCGACAGAACCGTAAATAACGTGATTGTACCCAGGAGAATCGTCACGGCGGAAACCAGACGCATATAGTTGACGGGACGGACGAGAGCTGGCTTCGGGCCTTCGGGGAGGTGGCGGTTTATCCACGAATAGACCTGATCAGCGGAGATAGGGCTGTTGAGGTGAGCATTGCGGAATCATATACCGGGCACATGGGGACTCCTTACCCGCTAAAGTCAAATCTCAAGGGTGCCTCATCCACTCGAGCATGGGGACCAACTGTCGGCGGGAATACCAGGAGCACAGGAGCGGTTTGTAGCATCAACTGGACCGCGTATTAGTTGGAACAACAGTCATTCAGTACCACGTCTTCTGGAGCCGTACCTTTTGGAATGTCATTTTACCCTTGGTGAAATCCAACGTTCCAAATAGCATCTTCAAATCATCGGGTTTCGAGCCTTTGTTCCAACTGCGAGAGATCAATTCCCACTCGGGCTGGAAGTCGCGGCATAACACGCATCCAAAGCGGGAATCCGTGGCTGTTAAGATGACGGAAACATAGTAGTCTCGTGGTTTTGCGGTGATATCTTCATAGGAAGAATCGTCCAAATCAATCGGAGTCAGACCAGCGAGCGATTGGTATTTTTCAAACTTATTCGGAGCTGGAGATGCGCTGATGGCGACCGATATCAAGCTGAACAGGGCAACCGCCACGCTAAGGTACCTCATGTTTGCGCGCCAATTGAGCAGCCACCCAGGAAGAGATCTGTTCGTGAAGGCTCGCGAAGAAGATGCAGCAGCCAGGGGAGTGGGGATGTCGACGGGGATCAAAATGAAGTGGTACTAATACAAGCCATGTGTAGGGTGTGGTCTTGAGCTTACGTATGGGGGGACCGTGTTAGGTGTCCACTACCGCGGAACTGTAGCCGTAGTTTTTCCTTTCCGATCCCGCTCCCCGATAACGCGACTGCATTGTTTACAACCTGGAAATTCCACTCAATTTTCTCTACGCCACTGCACTTGTTATATGAAACGAACTCTAGACCATATCACCATGGACGCGTCCTCGCTTGTCTCGCAGGGCACGGTAGAAGATGTACGTATGCGCCTGCTTCTCAACAACGGCGACTTACAATCCCCTTAGTATCATTTAGCACTCGAGACAGCCCTTCTAGAGAAAGAGTACGAGGCTACTCTGGGACATACGGCACAGATACTAGACGCCGAAAAATGTCGAGCAAAAGACGTGGAACAGTTGCTTCTCCAGTTCGAGAATGAAGCTCTCCGGTGGCAGTTAGATCGGACTGATCGGGAGCTTGCAAAGATAATCAAGACGGAGAATACGTCTCGCACAATGCTTGATGGTGCCCTACAGGAGCTCGGCGAGCTTCGAAATCAATACCGGATATCATCCCAGGAAATGGAACGTCTTCGTGTATGTTGTACCCTCGAACCCAGTCTGGAACCATCTAATCCCGTGCCACGTCGACAGAATGAACTTGCGACCATGAACAACACTACTGCTGGCGCCAAAGAACTTCTGGCTGAAATAAATCGACTTTCGAAGGAACTAGCGGATTCCCGGTCCGAAGTCGAAAGACTTGCGACCCAGACTACCTCTTCCAGTGCCACCATTGCCGAAAAGCATGCGCTTGAGCGCCAATTGAATACGTTAGAGGTACAGATCGAGGATGAAAAGCGAGCCCACGAGCGCACGCTGGCGAAATTCGCAAAACAAGCCGAGGAAAGGAATGCACTCAATTCGAGCCTCGAAGAGGCCCGGCGAAAACTCGCAAAGGAGATAGAGGCACGGAACCATCAGGAGCGTGTCGCTCGCCAGCAGAGCTCGGAATGGGCTTCCCAACGCGCAGAATTGGAAGCCAAGCTGGAAATGTTGAGTAAGAAGTCGCACTCACAAGATCACACCCCAGCAGTACAGAATGACTCCCATCGACAACATGAGAACATAACAAACGAATCCGGAAACACTGTACGGTCACGCGTTACTGCCATCGAGCAATCTACTAGCCGATTGGATCCCGAACTTACTATTGCAACTCCTGGAGCTGTTCGGGCCCAAAATAAGAAAACGAAAGTATCTGCACTTCCAGGGGACAAGTCTGCCTTTTCTATAACGCCCTTCTTGAATCGCAAGAAAGAACTCCGGAATTCCTTAGGCTCTGATAATGACTCCGATGAGCTCCACTCAAGCACGCCAATTGTGAACACCGCGAACGTCCCCGGAAGAGCAAAGAAGGATGGTAACCAAGAACAAGACCGAGAAGGCTCTGTGTTGGAGCGCCCTTTTGCTGAAAGCAAGCAACGCCTGGGGCAGACCTCAACTGAGGTCAAAATACTCAAAGGGGGCCAGCGCAAACAGTCCGCTATTGCCAGCGTTAACGACCGGTCGGATGGCTCTAGCCTACTATCTGCTCCCATAGCCCAAGGCCAGGCCAAATCGCGGAAACGTAAATTAGGAACCCAGCGTGATAGGAGTATATTCGATGAAGAGGAGGAGGACGATGACTTCAGATCTATGAAAAAGCAGGGTCGTAAACTCACTGGCACAGGGCGCAGCACAGGAGTACAATCTTCTGCTCTGAAAGCTGGCCATTCATCACTTAGTCGTGGATTTTCTGGTTTTCCCGAGTTCTCTCCGTTGAAGAGGGACAAGAAGCGGTTTTAGGGAGCTGTGCTAGATAATAAATTCGCTTCATTGGACTAATGTTGCATTGCCTCCATTATTTCCCATATTCTGTCGTGGTCATAAGTACGGAGTCCGTACACCTAGTTCCAACAGAGTACCTATTTCCAGTCATGTAGATAACATCCAGCGCAAAAATTCCATTCTTTTTATGTGGGGCGGTTGTTTGGAAATATCCATGTCTAGTTTCATACCGGTTTCAAGAATATTATGCTCTTTAACATAACCTTGTGACAGAAAGATTTTCTATTGCTCTAGAACTTCAATCACTTCGTATCCTGTTAGTGTGTCTAACCTTAATAGTCGGTGGCAGTTGGGTTCAACGAAGGGCCATAGTTTGGGAGGCCTCAAGATATATGAGCCCATTTCGTGGCTAGGTCCAGCTCAGTAAGTCTCCGCATATTGTTTGAGATCGATTGATCAAGAGGACTCACAGGAGAGAATTGTCGAAGTCTAATGCCTGCAGCTTCTAGGATAGTAGCACTCTTTTCGACTTTCGTTAGTAACCCATTCGTCAAAGGTGGAACGAGCAGGGAACACACCTGCTGATCCATATTATACCCCTGGGAATATACAACTTCAGAGATCCCGACTTGCGCAATCTTCACTGTGCACGTCAAACATGGACACCTGTTATATATTAGCCAGACTTCCTTTTGAACAGGAAATTATCAATTATATATGAGAATAAGCCAAACATACGTATCGCAGTAGAGGATGGCGCCTTCTCGAATACGCTCTCTTCCAGCCTCCAACAACGCATTTTCCTCAGCGTGAAGACAGAGGCATGTTGATAAGCCAACGCCACCGCCTTCACCTCGGTTGCATCGTGGGCCTGTCGAAACGTAAGTTATGCGTCGAATCAAGGGCATAACCCTTTCTGAGACGAGTTCATACATCCACCTTCATTGCAATTTTTCAAGTGCCGCGGTGTGCCATTGTAGCCAGTGCTTATGACCCGGCGATCTCGGACGAGTACACAGCCCACCCTTCGTTTCATACAATTACTTCTGAGGGCTGCAAGGGACGCAAGCTGCATGAAATACTGGTCCCAACTGGGCCGTAACCGCTGTTCATCTGCCAGGTTGAGCGTCTTAACGGAAGCGTATAGTTCTTCCAAAGAGGACGAAGAGTTAAATAAGCGGACTTGTGCACGATCCGTCAGATACGCACGGCCAATATTCTTTTCGTACAGGTTCCGATCATTCCAGAGGACGAACTTCTCAAGATCTGGGGGTGCCAGTTGTCTTTTCCGACATCTAGGGACACGGTTAGGCAATAGTCTGATATTTAGGTTTTAGGAGGTTCGTTACCTCTCTGCAAATCGCTTCCACCGAAGACTAACTGGTGCATCGACACTCACCAAGAGGAAAAAGGGACGCAGAAGGAACCGGTCCAAAGCCGCAACTTCCCAGATGTCCATCGTGACCCAAAGCCCTTGCCATTCCTTAGTAGCAAAATCTAGGAGCTCATCCAGGTTATTGAAAGATAGATGCGGGGACTGGTTGCCGTCCCCATCTGTAACCTCAGAGGCCTGCAACCGGAGATCATCCTCTGGCCCATCAGCAATGGAGAGGGATATTCTGTTTTTCAACCCAAGCAGTTGAAATCCTTCATGCTGAATGAGATACTCAGCAATCGTATGCTTCCCAGAACATATACCTTCGAAAGGTCGTCAATACATGTTAAAGAGGTGAAGGGATTGCACTCATCCGGTCAATGTTTTTGCTAACCTCCACACAGTCCAATCAACATTTTGTTTGTACGCTGAAGTGGGATGTCCGGAGAACCGTAGACCTTGCGGGGGTCGGATGATAGAATTAGGTATATGGAGTTCTCAGAAAAGTGCAAGGAGGCCCAGTAGATCACGATCCAAGCTCAATCGCAGACGCGAGAATTTTCGAATGCGAAACTACCCACAATACACATATTGTAACAATATTACCAGGTACATGCGGTAGGTACATAATTAGCTAGGTACCTGCTTAATCGACGGGAAGCGGTGCCTGGGGAAGTACTGGAAACCTGGACAGTTGATTTCATTCGGAGCTTAAGACTTATTAACACTTCTATATTCAAAGCACATTGCAACTTTAAAAATACAAAGAGGGGCTCCCATACATCTTGGGGATGATATCATGGATACTACCGGTACCTACCTGTTACAATAATGATACAGTAACAAATGACCCGGTGGTTTAAAGGACCAATCTTATCGGTACGATAGCGGGGTTGGATTACCTCGTCCAGCTGAGCTGTGCTTGTGACTTCATCCGCAGAACCTCTCTGCAACCCAAGGATCTCGACTCCCTCCAGTAGTACCCTTCCCCCTCGACGATCATTCTTGTCTACACCGTCTTACCTGAGTTTTTCATTCAGAGCATGTTCCCCCTTTGTCCATACGGCCCTGACAAGGAAGAGTAATCAATCATGCAATACACCCCGTTTGCCTCCGACATCGAACTGCCATTTTATACGGCTTTAGCCTCCCTGAAGATAAACCATGACAAACTGGATGATGCTGCGCGCAAGCTATTGGGTCTCTACGAGATCCGGCTGGTAGATGCCCCGAGTGCTTCGTGTCGCATGCAGATACATGGGAACGCCTTGACCAGTGACGAGTAGGTTCTGAGTCTCGCGAGCCCGAACCCAGCTGGACACATTTTCACATTGAGTAGAGCCCCCGCAGGGTATTATCGAGCCGAAGGGATGATCAAGAATGTCAACACCATTGAAGAATACCGGAATACAGACAAAGCGCGCATGCTTCAGCAATCGGGTCAAACGGTCAGCCCAGCTCCGGGGATCCCCTGTGTGAACAGAGTAATAACATCATCCTAATTAGATATGGGACGCTATAAACGACGGCACAATCTTCTCTTGCCCATCTCTGCTCTCCTCCTTCATCGTCCTATCGTATGCAGACTTGAAAAAGTACAAATTCCACTATTGGTTCGCCTTCCCGGCTCTTCACTCAGATCCCGCATGGGTTCCGCTGGGTGGTCCATCTGAAAGCTCTGCGGAGGGAGAACTGCCCAGTAGGACTCTGTCAGCTGATGAGAGCTCAGCTCTGGTGGAGGCTGTACAGACATGGAGTTACGGTGTAGATGCTCGCCAGCGTGGATTCTTCCTAGCTCGGAAGTACCCAAAGACCAAAGAACAATCCAGAAGTGAAGGGACGAAAGAAACCCAAGTACAGACCAACTTCTCTATTGATTCCCTCTCGAGCTACGAGGAGGGATTTTTTGATGGTGCCAAATTTGAAGATAGCTTCATATGCTTTGCGGATCCTTCGAACTACAACCACGCGCCTGGTTGGATGCTCCGAAACCTTTTGGCTCTCGCGAAGCAACGATGGAAGCTGGATAAAGTACAGATTTTGAGATACCGCGATGTCCATTCAAAACGCGACCAACCTCACAGTACCGTGTTGGTTCTGGAATCGAAATCCCAGCAGACTGTTACCGAGACAGGAGGTTCGACGAAAGCCATGCCAAAGGTGACTGGATGGGAACGCAACCACGCGGGGAAACTATCAGGCAGGCTAATTGACCTTACTGAATATCTGGATCCTAAGAGGTATGGTGACTCCATTCTACATACCAGTAAGCACCTAGCTAATCTATCCGGTCCTTTTACAATGAGCAGGTTGGCGGATCAATCGGTGGATCTGAACCTCAAGCTTATGAAATGGCGAATCAGCCCCAACTTGGACCTTGAAAAGATCAAGGGCACTAGATGTCTCCTCCTTGGAGCAGGCACACTTGGCAGTTACGTTGCGCGAAACTTGATGGTATGCTACTTATCACCCCATTTGTCTCATACAAAAATGACCGTGTATACTCTTTTAGGGCTGGGGAGTCACGAAAATAACGTTTGTAGACAATGGGTCCGTATCTTTCTCGAATCCTGTCCGGCAGCCTCTTTTTAATTTCGTGGATTGCCTGGAAGGGGGTACGAAAAAGGCATATCGTGCTGCCCAGGCCTTGTCCGAGATTTACCCTGGTGTCGACTCAATTGGACATGTGCTCTCCGTGCCAATGGCTGGTCACCCCGTCATGGATGCCGAGAAAACTCGATCCGATTATGAAGTTCTAAAAAAACTGATTGATGACCATGACGCCATTTTCCTCTTAATGGACACTCGAGAATCGCGTTGGCTGCCAACCGTCATGGGAAAGGCTGCAGGCAAGATCGTGATGAACGCAGCTCTCGGCTTTGACTCCTTCGTCGTTATGCGCCACGGTGTTCAGAATGTCCAGGATGAAAGGGCAGCGCTTGGCTGTTATTTCTGCAATGATGTCATTGCGCCTATGAATGTGAGCCACCACGAAAGAAAGTTGTCTTCATAATCTGACAGCACATCAATAAGTCGGTCAAAGATCAGACCCTCGACCAACAATGTACGGTCACCCGGCCAGGTGTGGCCGCCATAGCCTCGGCCTTGTTGGTCGAGTTATTTGTGTCAATCCTCCAACACCGTGATGGGGCTGCAGCCCCAGCCCCAGAGTCTCGGCATGATGATCGAGGAAATCATCCTCTAGGGCTTATACCACACCAGATTCGAGGGTTCCTCCCCACGTTCGAGAATTTGTCGGTAGTGGGAAAGAGTTATAAATGTTGCAGCGCCTGTTCCGAGAAGATTCTCGAAGCATATAAGAATGACGGCTGGGAATTTGTGCAGAAAGCGTTGAACGAATCTGGATATGTCGAAGAATTGAGTGGTCTTAAAGAGGTATGTCGATGCCACACCTTTTCTTTCCTTCCGTCCACTATTCGCTGGTAGATGCTAATGCCCTGGAAAAGGTCCAGCGGACAGCTGAAGCGGCGGCTGCTGAGATCGAATGGGATGAGCCGTCCGATGAGGAAGCGGAGATTGTCTAGATGCTGCGCAATGTATAGGTGATATTTACAGATTGTTAAGGACGTCATCTTTCTCAGCGTTCTCCTTCCGCCCTAGACCAATAAAAAATGATTCTTTGGACTCCTGTGCGGTTATAGTCAATTTAGGACTAAATTTATCGGAGATATAGGGTGTATATATAGAACTTACATTGCGTGAAGATTCCGGTTTAAGTCGGTGAACCTTTTGAAATAGGGCCTTCAGCTGTCTCTCTAGAGCTTTATCTTCAGCCCCTTGGTAAAACTTGCAGACGAAATGGCCACCCTCCCTTAACACTTCAAAGCTGAATTGCAAGGCAGCTCGGCAAAGATCCTACCCCAGGTCAGTACATGTGGCGTGGCCACTGGTCAGATGTATCACCCACCATACTTCTAGCATGGTCTCGAAAATTGACACCGCTGGTATTCATCATCCTATATGGATCACTTAGACTTCTCTTCCAAAATCCATTTGTTTGGTGCCAGGGGGCAGACATATCGCTGAGGACCACATCAACTGTCCGTTCACCCTCCTCTTTGACATTTGTCGGCATATTTGTTCCAAGGGCCGTCTGGTCGCATTCACTATTATAGAACTCGTCCGTGGGTCTGGCTCTGCCTCTCCCAGGATCATAAAGAAACTCCCGAACATATGCTTGAATCGCGGGATCAAGGAAATTTCCTTGTATTGTAGATACGCCTTTGGGAGGTTGCGCGGGGATAATGTCGACACCAAGCACTCGTCCATTCGGTTGTGTACGTGTAACAGCTACCTACTAGAATTAGCTGAAGTACTGGTAATGGATATTAGTAGCTTACCTGGGACCATGATCCGGGAGCATATCCCTGGGTACTGATAAGCGAAAGTGGTAATTAGGAGAGGCGAAGTATAGGTTACCAGATCAACAACAGTCTGTCCGCTCTGAAAAATATGAAATTTTGTATCGATCTGTGTATACACTTAGAGTTAAATAAGGTCCAATATAATCACAGTAAAACGGTTGATTCACCTGAAGGAGCTTGAACGCAGCACGACTCTTTAGTCCTTGCACTGTTGCCTCCTTTGTAAACCGATCCTTCATTTGACGAGCCTGCCATCTCTTGGAGGAAGACTGTCGCCTGAACGTCAATGGACACCATGAATGGAGAATCCGAGGTGGTGTGATTCCTGACAAAAGTGTCCAGCACGATAATACTCGATTCGTCTTCAACATGTTGCTGGAAATGCTGGCGGGTGTGAAGGGAAGCGGTCGCGGATGAGCTCATTGGCGCCGGGGGAGATCAAGCTTGGCGGCGACGGATCTCTCGCAGTCTGCTTCTGCTATTGGACAGCTACGGGGCGGCTTATACATTGTCATGAAGGGAAGGCGGTGAGACACCCCACCATGGTTTTATCAAAAAAAGTGGGCGTCTGAGGATGAATATGTGAGTCAGTGGACGGAGACTTTTAACAATCGTGCTGTCTAATTGATTGACTTATCTTCCTCAATACCTGCGCACAAACGTTCGCTGGTCTCTCCGGGGGATATAAGAGCTGACCCTGTCTTAAGCCCTCCATTGCGACCTGTGTCTTCCGTCTTTTTCGGGGGAGCGAATACACAGCGATGCCTACCGTCCACCTGCTCGACTATGTTGCGGGCAATGTCCGTTCGTTGGTCAATGCGATAAACAAAGTTGGCTATGATGTGGAGTGGATCAAGTCTCCTGAAGATTTGAAAAATGCTGAGGTGAGGATGTACTGCCTTTCCCCAGTTAACAGTGGCTCGGAGAATTGACCATAGAATTGCAGAAACTGATCCTACCCGGCGTTGGCCACTTCGGCCATTGTATTTCACAACTATCGGAGGGTGGCTATCTGGGCCCGATACGACAGCATATTGAATCTGGAAAGCCGTTCATGGGCATCTGTGTCGGTCTTCAAGCGCTATTCCAGGGGTCTGAAGAGGATTCAGATGTACCGGGACTGGGAGTGATTCCGATGCGCATGCAAAAATTCAGTGACATTACGAAGAGTGTGCCTCATATTGGGTGGAATTCCGCCATCAATACTGGCAGTGACATCTCAAAACCACAGAGCTTCTATGGGTTGAGCCCGAATAGCAAGTACTATTACGTCCATACCTATGCTGCACTTTATACAGCCGGTGCGTTGGAAAAGGATGGGTGGTCTGTTGCAACGGCCACCTATGGGGACGAGGAGTTCATTGGCGCGATTGCGCGAGGCAACATCTTTGCGACTCAATTCCATCCGGAGAAGAGCGGACAAGCTGGTTTGCGAACTATTCGTGCTTTCCTGGATGGTGACCAAACCCAAACGCTGCCTGTAGAAGCTGCGCCTGGAAAGACAGCTACGGGACTGACTCGCAGAATCATTGCTTGTCTTGATGTCCGCACAAACGACGCAGGAGACCTTGTTGTTACGAAAGGAGACCAGTACGATGTTCGCGAGAAGAGCGGCGTGGATGCCGGAGGCCAAGTCAGAAATCTGGGGAAGCCAGTCGACATGGCCAAGAAATACTATGAGCAGGGTGCCGACGAAGTTACGTTCTTGAACATTACGTCTTTCAGAAATTGCCCGGTTGCGGATACTCCTATGTTGGAGATTTTAAGACGGACATCTGAGACTGTTTTTGTTCCCCTGACAATCGGAGGTGGCATTAAGGATACCGTGGACACTGATGGTACCCAAATTTCGGCCCTTGACGTGGCGACCATGTACTTCAAGTCCGGTGCCGACAAAGTTAGTATTGGATCTGATGCCGTCATTGCGGCGGAGGAATACTACGCGGCCGGTTCAAAACTGTCAGGAAAAACGGCCATTGAAACGATATCGAAGGCATACGGAAACCAGGCCGTTGTTGTGAGCGTTGATCCAAAGCGGGTGTACGTGCAAAGCCCCGAGGATACCAAACACCACACAATCAAGACCAAGTTCCCAAACAGTGCCGGTCAGAGTTATTGTTGGTACCAGTGTACCATCAAGGGTGGTCGCGAGACACGAGACATCGATGTTCGCCAACTAGCGAGGGCTGTTGAGGCCATGGGTTGCGGCGAGCTCCTCCTCAACTGTATCGACAAGGACGGTAGTAACAGTGGATTTGACCTGGAGTTGATTAACGACGTCAAGGCCGCCATCAAAATCCCAGTCATCGCCTCCAGTGGGGCTGGTAAACCGGAACACTTTGCGGAGGTCTTCAACCAGACCACCACCGATGCGGCACTGGGTGCCGGCATGGTATGCATTTGATCTTTTATCAATTTCCCCCCTGCAGTACTAATGAAATGCTAGTTCCACCGCGGCGAATACACTGTGAGCGAAGTGAAGGATTATTTGGGAGAGAAGGGGTTCTTGGTTCGCAAATTCGAGGCTGAGATTTAGTAGACCAATCCAATGTATAGGATTTAGATCAAGCATATTTTGTTGTCTCTTGTGGTGTCTGGGCCAATCGAGGAGGTAGAGGCGTTGTTCCAAGTGTGTTCATTAAGTATTTTTAGAAGTGTCCACGCAGTACCACCCAGGTACAGAAAAAGGGTACAATTCTTTGTGATGGCACATTACCACGGTTTAGCATGTCCGGTTTCCGGCAGGAATGTTGGGGCGGACACGTGACCATTGGCAAGGTTGCCACCGTGACTTTGGTTCTTCCGCCTGCAGGATTCTACCTCATTCCGCAACTTGCTCGCCGAAGACACTATCGCACAATCACCCTCGGCCTCACATTCCAGTCTCCCTATCGTCGCGAGATTGGTGACCGTACCTCTTTACCTTGGACAGTTTGCGACTCGTAATCGACCCTTCATCCCACGTTCCTATATCAGTCATATCTCAGGATCGCAGATCTTTCTCACCCGCTCGTTCGGAAAGGCGACTTGTATCCTACCGAGGAGACCCTGCCCCTTTCCCTCCCTCTCTTCCATACGTTTCTCCTTTTATTCCCTCTTTTATCCTTGGCCAGCCTGGCGTGTTCGAGGCCCAACAGGCACGCTTCGGATTTTCTGATTTACAATAGGTCGACGACGGTGAAGAACTTACTTTTGCCCATCGACGATAACTGGACGCTTGTATCTTCCAGACTTGATCTTTGTATTCAGTGATTTGGTTGCTTTCTTCGCCTGGCACTCTTCAACTAGAGTCACTAGCTCATGAGTTCGAACGATATCCTCCTGAGATATTGGAGTTCGATTTAACACTCTGTGAGAAGGAAGATCGTCGAATCCTGAAACCTGTGTGGGCGGTTTGCTGCCGTTTTTCAGTATTGCCTTGTGTTTTCTCTCTCCTTTTCTGTCACTTGTATCCTTCCGTTCGAAGGTGGTACCCCTTAATCTTGATTTAATAACATTCACGAACACTTTCATTTGGACGTGCAATTGAATACAATGTCATCCTCTGTTCACTTCAAGTTCAAGTCTCAAAAAGAGCCCTCGCGGGTGACATTTGATGGCACCGGTATCTCTGTCTTTGAATTGAAGCGAGAAATTATCACTCAGAGTAGACTCGGTGATGGGACTGATTTTGAACTCTCAATCTATAATGAAGATACCGGAGAAGGTACGTGTCTGGACTATCAGAATTGCATTGCGAGGCTTTTGACCGCGCATGCTATACTTTACCAAACCCCCACGTTAGAAGAATAGGGAATCAAAGCTAACAAGGTTATCTATAGAATATGACGATGACACGACTATCATACCTCGCTCGACCTCAGTTGTGGCTCGAAGGTTACCTGCATCGCGTCCCGGCAAGGGCGGTGCCTCTCGCTATGTATCCGGCAAGATGCCGGTGAATGCGCGCAATGCCTCTCGTAATGAGCCGGCTTTTGCAGGCCGATCAGCTCCCAACGCCAGCAGTTCCGTTAGTAACGGCGTGCTGGAACTTAACAATGCTCAAACCGAGGAAGAAAAGATCAACGCACTTTTCAATCTCCAAGCGAACCAATGGAAGGAGCAGCAACAAGAGATGGCGAAGTAAGTGTTCTGGTACAATTCAACTTCATGACATACTGACGATTGTCCATAGTGCCATGCCTGTTCCGTTTGGCCGGGGAAGGGGCAAACCAATCAATGTTCCAGATCATCCACCGCCCCCTGGGTACCTGTGTTACCGATGTCGTGAGAAAGGTACGCTACCATCCTCCAGTGTTGCATTCTGAATCTTACTGACTGGTCCCAGGACATTGGATCCAAGCGTGCCCAACGAACAATGACCCAAAGTTTGACGGAAAGTACAGAGTCAAGCGATCAACGGGTATTCCGCGCTCGCTTCAAACGAAGGTCGACAAGCCAGAGTCCCTCATCCTGGATGGTTCCAATGAGGACTTGCGGAACACTGGTGTTATGGTAAACGCTGATGGAGACTTTGTCATTGCTAAGCCTGACAAGGCAGCGTGGGAGTTGTACCAAGAAAAAGCCAAAGCTTCGGCGGCAGCCGCGGCGGAAGCGGCAGCGGCAGAGTTTAGCAAAGAATTGCAAGCGCGTGGTTTGGAATGCCCCGTTGATAAGCGAATGTTTCTAGAACCCACGAAAACGCCATGCTGTCAGAGAACCTATTGCAATGATTGCATCACGAATGCCTTGATCGAAAGTGATTTTGTTTGTCCCGGTTGCGGAACTGAGGGTGTTTTGCTTGACAATCTCACTGTCGATGAGGAGGCCATTGCCAAGATCAAGTCCTACGAAGCGGAGAAAGCAGATCTCAAGCGAGAGAAAGAGAAACAGTCGACGGCTCCGGATGAGCAAACCGAGAACAAGCCTTCAACTGCCGAACCTGACGTACAGTCCCCGCCGGTACTGTCCGCAGATGGCAAAGATGACAAAGGCGACGAGAAACACTCAAAGAAACGAGCCGCGGAAGACGGCTCCCCCAATGAGTCTTCGGAGGCGTCAAATCAAGGTGGTCTGGCGAAAAAGCAGAAATCGGATGACCATGATTCTACCACGAATACAGAAATTCCTCCCGCTGGAGATTCAGCCACCAACCTCCAGCCGCCCCCGTTTCCCCAACAGATGCCATTTGGCGGCATGCCATTCATGCCCAACCAAGGAATGCCTTCTATGCCTTTTCCGGATGCAAACTTCATGGGTGATGGAATGGGGTTTCCAAACCCCATGGGCTTCCCAAATGGGATGGATCCAACATGGTCCCAGATGAATCCCATGAATTTCAATCCGATGCAAAACGGGATGTACAATAACCAGATGAATCCTGCAATGCAGAATGGGTATGGGACACCCAATATGTACTCGGGGGATGCGTCCATGAACCTATTCCCCATGATGGGTCAGATGCAAAACTCTGCATTTCCACAAGGCCCCGGAATGGGCAATTTTTCCAATCAACAACGGACTTCCTTCAGCACTCCATATGCTAGGGAGGAAGATACGGCATATTTCCGACAGCCTGTCAACCCACAACGGCACCAGGCAAGACATCGGAGGATAAGACCGAGTGACTACCGCGAACTTTGATGTGTTGAATGATTGCAAGCGCTTGATCATTTTTATTGGGATCCCTGCGCAACAACATTTCCTGAGGGGTCTGAACATACTTGATATCCATATGCGACATTTCTGTACCACTTTTCTGAAGATATGCTTACCCGGTTTCACGAGCTCCCCCGGATGGGAGATAACGTGCCATTGTGGCAAGATTATAAAGTTGGGGGGAATGGGAAAGATGCGCCAGCCTGACTGGACGTATATCGGACTACGTTTTCATAGAGAGTGTAATGAAATGTATAATTACATAGATCTCCTGCCCTGTACTTCGTAGTGTTCATGTACTAACGTACGCATATTCTTTACGTCCCAGACACATCACGTGTTTGTTATGTCTGAAAAAGGTAGGTCATATGATAGTATGACTAATACATCCTCCCTCCAAACCTCTACGAACTCTCCTTTTATTCCAAGATCATCATTGTACCACCATCCCACATCGCAAAATCAACCATAACGTCCTCACTGCCAGTGAAAAAGACCTGCACCTTGTGTGTTTCCGAAGAAAACTCCCAGACTACCGTACCCATAAACAATATCGATCTCATACTCAGACGAACCGCCTCCTTCAAGCTTCAACAAATATGGCTAGGTTTATGAGTAACAACAGTACCAGTAGCAATCATTTATACGAAGTTGCCGAAAAATCCTCACAGATCACTGTTCTCGCGAGCTGCTATAGCGTCAACCCTTCGACTTCGGTGGTTCACGGTTTCCATTACTGTACTACGACGGGGGCCGGTAAGATCCGTCCAGTCCGCCATATCATCCAAAGGCATTCTGCTAACGCTATCATTATGCTCATTTTAGGGGTCCAGTGGTATCCCTGAGGTCCCCTCAGGGTCTAAATCGCAGCGCCCAAGTCCTCCCCGTGGTCTCTCCGTCAATTCCGAGATGGAGAGCGTTCTTCTGGGAACCACCTTACCAGAGAATAGAGGGGAGGCAACGTATACTATCCCGGAAGAGTGTGAGAGGCTCTTCTGTGACAGCTTGTCAGCGATATTCCTTGGTGAGAGGAGAATTGCTAGACAAGAGTCGCTTGGGATGGATGCGGGTCAAATGGCACGAAATCGCTTAACACCGAATCGTGCTCTCATTGAAAGGTGGTTTGAAGTATTGGACTACACCAGTGATTCTGTATACCGAGGATTTGTGACAGACATCAATGGCGACCGGACGTTGTTTGTGTTCTTCGGCGAAGGGACACTTGGACAAGGCCTCAAGACCGGGTATGAATGATTCACATCTGTTTTGTCTTCCATAGACATCACTGACGATCTATACTACAGACTGATTGCCCTCTTCGAGCTAGCTGCCATATCTACTTTTGATTGCTCCCGGATCGTCGCTTGTGTTCCGCGTTCTCAGAACGTCGCAGAGCCTGAAATCATAAGGAACCTCGGTTGGTGCGGTTTTAATCTGACGACGCTGCAACCGTGGAATACGGAGGCTAGTTGTGCATCTCCTCTTAGCACGAAATGGCTATTCCTGGACGCTGAGGTTTAGCTCCAGTTTCATGTTGAAGCAATAGCGCTTTTGACGCAGTGGTACGGCTTCGTCGTGATCTTACATTGCTTGTCACTATGAGCGTTTGAAAATTTGCATCGTTTCTTTTATTTCCTTTCCTACAAGGTTGTTTGGCCCTTGATGGGCGGGACGTTTTCTTTGTTAATATTCCAAATAAATTGCTCAGACATCCAAATTGACATGATAATTAATTACTTCTGTCTTGAACGATATCATCCACAATACGTTTTCGAGTAGTTTTGCGGTGTTGCATTGGGGTTGGGTATGACGATCGGTACGAGTGGGGTGACCTCAGAATGACATGATCTATCTCTGTCCATCTCTATCTTATCGCCCAATACATCGTCGGATCGTCGGAATGTAGGTCGGTGTACCTAGCTTCCTCCCACTTCTACACCAGAGCTCACCTCATACATATTCCTCCTCCCTAAAGCCTTCTTAATGCCGTGTTTATTTTAGGCCTCTCATCTTATTGCACATATGTTTCCCAAATTCCTGCTCCCGTCGACCGTGTTTGGTTCGAGGAAGAGAAATGCGGGGTGGTCTCCGTCTCCGAGGTCAACAACAACACTGGACAAAACTGACGAGCATATACGCGACGAGGGATATCTCAACGGCCATATTTCTTACATTCAGTGCTCGCATTGCGCCACTGATATCTGTTTAACTTCTCAGATCATCAGCAAAGGCTTTACGGGTCGACATGGTCGCGCGTATCTCGTCTCTGCCGAACCTATTGCCTGTGCCGTTTCGGTCAACGCGGAATCTTCGCCTACGGATTCGCTGCCCAATACAATAATCCAAAAGCCCGTACCACGCCAGCTGGTGACCGGAGCTCACACGGTGAGCGATATTAACTGTGCCTTCTGCGGAAATGTGCTCGGTTGGAAATATGTTGCTGCAGAGGAGGAATCCCAGCGGTACAAGGTCGGCAAGTTCATTCTGGAGACGAAAAGGACCATGACATCGTCAACGTGGGAATCTGGGAGCTATATGGACTCGGCCTCTGTTTTCTTCCCTCGAGATCATGATGAGCAACCCCTGCACGATTCTGTTGAGTTCGACAGTCAGGATGAAGAAGAATGTGAGGATCTATTTGCTGGGATTTGGAGCCCTGGGCTGGCCATCCGTCGCAGGAGTCGTAAAGTGGATCACCGTCCGTCAATCTTTGGTTTAACCGGCTGACAAGTGGTGGTTCTTGGATGACCTACCTCTTAAGTCCTGGGAAGTTCGAGCTTGGAGGTCAAGGCGAGAATGGATTATGCCCACTAATAATGAATAGTCCTCGCTTCCTTACGATATTAATATTAATAATAATAATCGTGCAAATAACTATGGCGGGCCTACTGATTGACTGAGCTACCTGTGTAATCCATATTGAGGCAAAATAGATAATCTCGAATGGGTATCGTTTCCGTTCACGGTACTTCTAGCTAAACTAGCCAAGATAATGAAAACAAAGACAAAGATGGCCCTCAAGCTTCGCCGCAGCGCCGATTCACGCAAGGAATAAGGGATGATAGCCCAAGCAACAGACCAGTGATTGTACAGAGTAGCAGACAAAGATTCTCATGTCGTGTCCTCTGTACGTGCCCGCTTCGTAGTATCTTCCTTGGAAGCTCCCTGTTCGGTTGAACCAGCTTCTTGAGAACTCGGCTGCTTACGCTTCTTCACTAGCCCGGAAAGGTCATTCGCATTCTTTGAGGCAGCATCCAATCGAGCTGCCTGTTGCGCCGGGGTTTGTCCGATCATTTGACCCAGTATGCCTTTCAAGAAAGCTTCATTTTGGGCATTTGAGTCCTCGAGTGATACTGGGGGGCGACGGAGATCGGTGAGCTGTGAGATGGTAAGATACTGCTTTCACTCTTCAGGAATGTGAATGACAATGGCGAAACTTACCCTTTGTTCCATATCTGCCACTATCTCCTTCACATTTGCAATCTTCCTCTTGATAGCGGTAGCCTTGTCTTCTTCCAGTGACTCATCCGTCAGTCGCTTCTCTTCCTGAACCATTCTGAGGCGACAGCTTTCAATGGCCTTCTCCATCTGGGCTGCAGCCTCGGCGCGCATTTCCTCATCGATCTTTTCAGGTTTACCATCATTGCCAGCTTCGTCGTTGGCCTTATTAGCCGAGTTGAACTCGAGCGCAAGAGAGAGCTTGTAATGGCATTCGGCAACCGAGGGGTCCTCCACTGGGAATAGAGACTGTCTCAGCTCGAGGGTGGTCCTCAAGTCGGAGACCGCATCCGCAAATCTCTCCGCCTCAAGGGATATTTCAGCTTGTAAATCGTATGTATCCGCAAGGCGCTCCTTGATGTGTCTGACATTCGGGGGCACTTCTGAGGACTTTCCTTTGCCACATTCCTCCTCCACGGCGGTGAGCCTTTTGTGATAAAGGATACGAGCTAGATCAAGGACTTCAAAAGCGTTCGCGAAGTCGTCGTCATCCTCGTCTTCTGCCTCACCGTCGCCTTCTCCGTCTTGCTCAGATTCCGAGTCGTCGTAGTTTTCATCACCGGTGAACTGAAAGAAAGCCGTGTTCTCCGTCTTTTTCGCCGTTGTTGCCTCACCTAGGGTCGCGTTCTTCGCAGCTCCGGAGGCGATCGCATTCTGAACAAGGTTATTTGATGATGACGTTGTGTCCGACGAAGTGGTTTTCTCGCCCGAACTACTGCCTGGTTGAGCCTGAGTCTCCCCGGCGACCTTCGAACCGAGGACATCACTCTTGCTCACTGCAACGTTGTAAAGGGCTTTGCCGTAGGCATACAGCAGATCGGCGTTTTCTGGCGACATTTCCCCCTTCAGTTTTGCCTGTAGTTCGGTGGCTTCCGAGTATAGCTCCGCCGCAGCGTTGAAATCCTTGACGGCATCCTTCGCGGAAGCGCGTTGGATGAGGTCGTCGAGGCGCTCTGGGGTATCCTCGGCCATGTTTTCCATCGGCGTTTGTTCCGACTCGGGTTTTTCTTGCGCAGACATGATCGCAAATAGTAGAGAACGTATAGATGGAAAATGTCTCACGAATGCTGGGAGTGTGAATGCGAAACGAAGGCGTGCGAGGTATGAAGAGGTACGGACGACGGAGTCCGGCAGGGCACTAATTAAAATTCCGGGAGAGTCTGGAACTACCCGCGGTCGCGTCGCGCTAGGACGCGTTCGACTTTCCTCTATCGTCACCTTCCATTATCCCCTCCATCGCTTTTCTCACCGTCGCAACCAAGGCCCTCCGAGTCTTCGTTGTTGTCGCAAGGAAGCAGAGACGGTCCACAAGGGACAACCGTTCCCATCTTATTATACTTCTGCTTCACTCCTTTCAATTCCCGTTGGCTGGGCTGAGGCGCTCTATACAGCATCTTACCAGGTGCATCAACCAACTCGATCAAATAATGGATTCGGATCCTGTACTGCCTTCGTCGTCGCCCGCATTTGGGACACCAGCACACCCATTTCGAAAGAACAAGCCTACTGCGGTTCCTACAAGGACATCTATCCTGCCCATATTACTCCCTCCCACTACTCTTCGACCGGTGGCCTTCCGCACGATCACCCGAAAGCACAACTTGACCATTTCTTCGTCTGCTCTTCAAACACTCGCCGCATTTGTGGGTAGAAATTGTGGTTCAGGATGGCGCGAAGAAGGCCTCGCAGAACGCGTATTGGACGAAGTGGCTAAAAGTTGGCGCAAAGCCGGAGGAGGGGTCATTGTGGAGGAAGGGAAAGGCGCATCTCTGAAGGCGATCCTGCAGACACTTGAAGGGAATATGAGCGGTGGGCGGATAGTTATGGGGAAAGGGCCGGCTGCAGACCAGATGCCTATAGCCGGGAACCAGGCTTGGGATGCTATGTCCGAATCTCACCAGGTCCCTGCAGCCATGCCATCCGATGCCATGGACCAGGGAGGATCTGACACGCCTACACATCCAAGGCATTGGGTTAAAGTCATCGAGGCGTTTGATGTTCCACGCTTAACCTACAATGCCGACAAGAAGTATTTCGAAATTACTAAGTCGAGACCTACCTTGTTCCCTCCACCTTCACGCAAAACCACTTTATTCCGGGACCGTTATAACACGGTTTACCAGCGTCTACTACGCAATGAATCATTCCAGACTTCTTCCAGCGGACGCTCATTGAAGCGATCATCCTCCTTTGCTTCAACTCAATGCTACAAACTCACACCTGTTGCCAATTTGCTTGGGAGAAGTGGCACATCGCATTTGCTGCTTGGCCTACTGTCTACTTCTCCTACTGGCGATATTTCTCTCACGGATTTAACAGGAAGCATTGCCTTGGAATTGAGCCATGCGCGTATGATTCCGGAGGATGGTGCTTGGTTTGCACCAGGAATGATGGTTCTCGTGGACGGTATCTACGAAGAGGAAGAAACCGTTAGAGGATCAACTTTGGGGGGAAACAGTGGGGTTGGTGGCGCCATTGGTGGTAGGTTCGTCGGAGTATCGATATGCGGGCCTCCGTGTGAGCGACGAGACGTGTCGCTAGGGACAAACAATCGGCACGGCGCTGGAGAGATCAGCTCTAGTGGGGGGTTTGGGTGGATTGATTTCTTGGGAGTCGGCAGTGAGCGTGCCAGGGGCCCACGTATGAGGCAGATCCAAGCCAAGTGGCTACAGGACTCCAATCATGGTGTGGATGGCTATGCCCGATTGAAAGTGGCCATCATGAGTGAGGTCAATCTTGACAACATGAGGACTCTCGATGGTCTCCGACGGCTATTCAATTCATACAACCACGTCCCGTTGGAAGATCGGCCCAGTGTCTTCATTCTTATGGGCAACTTCGTGCAAAAGGCAGTCATCAACGGCGGCACGCAGGCAGGCAGCATCGAGTACAAGGAATATTTCGACGCGCTCGCAGTGGTTCTCTCGGAATTTCCTGCTTTGTTGCAACGTTCGACGTTCATTTTCGTTCCTGGTGATAATGACCCTTGGGCGTCAGCCTTCTCGGCCGGAGCCGCTTGTGCCATTCCCCGCCAAGGGATTCCTGAACTTTTCACCTCGAGAGTGAAACGTGCCTTTGCATCGGCCAACGCTGAGCTAAATCGAGCCCAATCTTCCGAACCTCCCGGCGAAGCCATATGGACGTCGAATCCATCCCGCCTTACCCTTTTCGGACCGGTCCATGATATTGCCATTCTCCGGGACGACATTTCAGGAAGGTTGAGACGCAGCGCAGTGAGCACTGGTCAGGGGGCTGCGGATTCCGACGCAGTCATGAATGGCAACTCCGACAACGTTGCTATGGATGATATGGGAACTACCCCAGAAGATCAGGCCGAAGGGCAGACGGAGCAGACAGAAGTGAGGAGCAAGACAACGGCCCCGGCAGTTCTCATGGCCCGCAAACTTGTCAAGACTATCCTTGATCAGGGAACCATGTCGCCCTTTCCTCTTTCTTCTCGGCCTGTTCTTTGGGACTATGCGGCTTCACTCCAGCTCTATCCTCTGCCTACAAGCTTCATATTAGCGGACACTGAGGCAGCCCCATTTTGTATGACATACGAGGGGTGCCATGTGATGAATCCGGGGAAGCTGATCCCTGAAGGGGAATCGTCCGTGAAATGGATAGAATACGATGTTTTGAAGAATCGGGGGAAGGTGAAGGAAGAGCGCCTCTGATCGATGTTTGTCCAAGCTGGATGAAACATTTAACGATTAATGACGCCAAGATAAAGTATTGTTGTACCATATAGACGAAAGAAATCTTGCAACATGATTCAAAGAGCTCGCTGTATCAACAGATTAGGCACGTCTAGAGTACTTGCTCCACGGACCCCTGGAACCCCTGGAATGATGATCTCTTTCAGTTAAACTCTGCTTGTGCATGACTACTTCATAGCGTGTGGCTGGTGTCTACGCAAACCGAAGGCATGGGAAGTGCAGGCAAAGAAGCCGCGGTCTTCGGAACAGTTCATCTAACCTATATATAATGAAACAGCAAGTTGAAGGTGATATAGATAATTGATTGAGGTGTGAGACAAGCCCTTAACGCAAGTTACATCTCAGTCACAACCCAAAAAGTTGGAGGACCAACCAAAAAACAAAGGTCATTGTACATATAGCTACAAGTTGAATAGCAGGTCATGCCAAACCCCTGGCATATGCGAGGCCCGCGGTGCCCCAACGCCGTTAGAGAAACAAAAAGGAAAGAAAAGAGTCCATCCCGCTTACACAGCAGGATACAGTCGTGTTTCGAACCGGACTCCAGGGTAAAAGATTTGACGTCAATCAATCATAATTACATCCGCATTGCCGTGTGCAGCACCAGCTTTCTGACTGCCGCTGTTCCCCAGATTTGCGTTCGGAAGAGCGCTTCCATGAGCCCCGAGTTGAGTATTGCCCACTGCGGGTTTTGACAGCGTTGGCTTTGAGTCAGGAGATGATTGTTTTATATCAGGCACACTGTCTAGACCCAAGAAACATTTGTCGAGTTCTGACAAAAGATTTCCCACCTTGTCGATGGTAGCGACAACACCGTTCTTGAGCCCTTGCCAGCCATCCCCTCTCGAGTCATACAGCCTTTCCTTGAGCCTTGACTTGAGTTGGTCCTGGCCAGATCTGCCCTGGAGACCGTCCTTCTCCCTCAGGACCCAGACCAACCCGTTTGGACGCTGGCTGATGACCAGCTGGAAGCGAGCCTTTTGTAGTGGATAGTGGATTTGGAACGTTTTTGCATTGCGCGCCGTAACCTGGACTCTCAAAGGGTCGTTGCGTGATGGGTTGGACATCATCTTATCCAGGGTTTGCATTAATGGCAAGGTAACCGATAGAAGCTCCGTAACAGTGGCCAGGCTTGAGATAGCGCCAGGGTTGTTAAGTATGGAAGTAAACGACCCTTGGATACGACGGTGAGGATTTGGGTAATCGAAGCGGATGCCCAAGCGGAGACGGAAAAGAGGCTTCTCTTGAGATGCAAGCTGCAGAGGATCGATATTTGTCTGGGTCGCGGATGGAGTTAAGTCAATGTCGATATTGGCAGAGAGTTGGTTGCCGGGTCCGTAGAGGAACCCGACCTGGGACAAGGAAAATGACTGCGGCTGCATCTTTTTTCGTCGAAGAGTCTCCAGGATCGACAAAGCACACTCCAATCTCTGCAATCTCTCCACAAGTTCCGATATCACAGGGAGACCAGCCGCCGTACGTAAATGGATTGAAAACTTTCTTCCTCCGTGTCGGAATACCAAGGAACGATCTTGTTTGGAAACCAAAGCACCAACATTGCCAGGTGGGTTTGACAAATCGCCATAAGCCACCAAGACCGCAACCTTTTCCTGTGGATCAACACCAATGAAAGAAATGTGGATAGTGTCCTTGATAAAAGACTTTTTCGCCAATTCAGCCGGGAGAGCCACTTGGTAAGCCCGTGGAAGTTTTGACGCCTGATAATGAATGGAGATATCCGGAACCCGAAGACTGGGTTCGATCACGAGCTGTGACAGAGGAGGATGGAAGCTGATAGACTGTAGATCCGCCAAATAACGGGCGTTGGCATATATTGTCAAAATTCCATGGAGAGAATGCCCCATGTCGGCAAAGGGAGTATGGCTGCTATGTTGAGACGTTGGGAAGAAGGTATTGCAGACAACCTGAGCTGACCGCGGAGCAGGAATACTGCGGTTTGCATCGAAAAGTAGTGTGTTGTCGGACGATACTGCTGGTTGGAGCTGTACCACCCACCAACTGTCTCCGTCCATGCTGCTCGTCGCTGCCAGGACCCAATTTCGCTCCCAGTTCTTGTGCCAAAAGAACGAGAAACGAAGGATGTTTGTAGGGAAGAGCCGTCGGAAGTCGAGCTTCAGGCTCCGGGGATTAACCACTTGGAAGCCAAGCAATCGAGCGTTGGCTTCAACCTCTTCTATCGCAGAGATGCAACGAAGACGGGCCACCCGAGATACTATTTCGTCTGAGAATGGCTTGTCAACGCTGCGGTCACCATCGGATCGTTCCAGTGTGCTTGGTGTGGCGGATAAGATGCTGGTGCCCGACATGGGCTCAACGGAGACACGAAGATGTCTGGACCTCGTGAGCTGTACATCGAGTTGACAGGCCCCAGGTTCAGTTCGGCTTAGTTGACCTCGAAGTGACAAAGCGCCGGCCGAGAAGAGCAAGTTCTTGCTTAACTTCTCATACACCGAAGAAAGGATATGCGATATGTGTAACGCGATGACGCTCCGTAGGATGCATTCCATAGAAAGGGTTTTGCCGTCAAATTCAACGTCGCTGCTGTCGACTTCCTGCCCATCTCTAATCCAACGCAGACCTATGGCTGGCAAGCCATTGGTAACGTTTCCGGAGCCCCGACGGCCACTCTTGATACCAATCTCAAGCCAACTTTTGGGGCCCGGCCTCAACGCCCAGTACTGCAAAACCAGAGTGCGATGCAGCAGTTCAACGCGCAAAGTGTCAGACCACAGACCTCTTCCTAGTTCAACCCCCTGTTTAAACAGGGCGTTAACCTTGGTAGTGAGCACTAAACCATGTAGTAAATCGAAACACCCTGCCAAACCTTTAATCCGCAGGGTTTCGTTTATTCGCATGTCAAGCTCGTTGAATATACGGCCTTTCGGAATGGGTGACGATGGCGCAAAAAGAAACCGAATATCCACGAAGTAAAATTGCGAGGACTCATCCTCCGCACCGATTGAGAGATCCAGCTCAAACTCGTCGGGCACAATGAAAGTGACCCGCCCATCATGGACACGATATGTTTGAAACGGCGTAGGCACCGAATCACTCAGTACGAGTCGTACGCTGATAAGTCTATTTATTTTCTGCAACCGTTTTAGCGTACCCTTTGCTGTCAGGGGCCGCGGAGGTTTGTATCCCAGCTGCGTAGCGAGACATCAGTAAGGGCCCAAAAACATTAACTGCCCAATATGGCTTACCGTTGGCATTGACACCACCTCGCCCTTGGCCAGGACCTCAAGTGCAGTCTTCAGGTCAGGGTTTCCCACTTGAGCTTGGACGAGATCTCTCTTCATATCCCCAACCCATTGCAGAGCTCCCAAATAGGCCTGATGACGGAGGCGAATGAAATTTTGGATGTCAATTAGCCGACTAACATCTGCAGCTTGCCGACTCCACTGAGAAAGGACGAGGAGTTTAATGAACTCTGCTCGCTTGGAATGAGCAAAGTCCAAGAGTCGGAGTTTCTTCTGCATATTCTGCTCTGACTGATTCCCCAGCGCCTTGTCGTTGGCGGCCCCAGGCAAGGACCCCGAATCTTGGGACGGTATCTGGACTTCCGCCAACTCCGTGACCAACTCAGATAGTTCATTCCAGCATTGCTGAACGGACCTGTTGATTAATTGCGCAAAGGGAAAGAATCCTTGGGTGATATGAGGTAACTCGGGAGGCTGTCTGAGTCCAACAAAGTCGGTTTTGGCCGCGGAGGATTCCACAGTCTGTCCGTGGCCGTCGATGCTTTTCGACAATCCATTGGGATGATTGGGCTCATCGTTGGGCCCAGAAGACATTCCGTGGACATTAGCCCTCCCATCCAGGGTAGATACGCCGTTTTGCGAAGAATCATGGACGCTCGGTCCTTTGGGAGGTCCACCGACAGTCGTATCATCCATGATTACACCCGGCATGTCTGGACCAAAATCTTCAATCGCAAGAGCCCTCCCCTCCTTCACCCCTGCACGGCGCAAGGAAAGCAACCCGATGGTGGTGCTTTTGCGAGATCAGAGGAGCCAGCGCCGGGGTAGGAAGGGAAGCTGGTGGGAAGCTCCGTGTTCGATCGGAACGCTTTAGCGCAAGGCCATGTGGATCGCGAGTCAGGGCGTGAGGGACTCAAGACGGAGGAAATTGGCGACTCCCGAAGTGCGAACGACGTCTCGGAGCGGAAATGTATCGATCTGTCGAAGAGTGGACGATGCGGTGTCTTCGGGGAGGAGGAGGAACTGGTGGATGGAAGAGGTCGCAACGCGACTGGGGTGAGAGATCACTGCATCAGCCCGGCCTATTCAGTAAACCCAGTCGCGGTAAGCTGGGCTAAGTACTTACAACGATCAAAGGGAAGAAGAAAGAGGAGAATGGCGTAGAGGCTGGAAGAAGCACCGGGGAAGGCGCACAAGGGATCGTGCCGGAATCGAAGGCGATGCGAGCGGGGGGGTGTTAAAGAAGTCAGGATAACGTGAGGACAAGCGGACAAAGCCGGTAAGAGAAAGCGATCAAAAGCAGGAATAAAGAGAAGAAGCTGGAGGGAGAAGATGGGGAGACGACGAAGAGAATGGGGGGTATCAACAGCTGGTACAAGGCGCAGAGGCTCAAGGAATGGCGAATGCTGAAACAAGAAAATGAATCCGATGCGATGGACGGCGTGAATGCACGAGCAGCCGCAGTGGCTGGTGACTGGTGGCCTGGGTGCCTTGGCGGTACCCCATGGTACCGTACCATACTCCACATACCAGCATGAATGGGGAGTCAATACCGTAATACACATACAGCTCCTCCGGATCGAGCTATTTACCAGGGCAGCTGACCAGCCCAACTCCTCCACGTCTGCTCCAGATAGCTCCCTTCCTGGTTCCTCTCAACACCTCCTTCCATTGCTCTACTTTGGTTCGGGTTGGAGAAATTGTCAGTCTTTTCTCACCCGGCTGCATCCTTCACTAGAGACACTATACCTCGACTCCCTCTAGCAATGATGCAATCAAGATGATCCAATTGTCTAGATGACCCGCGCCGCAGCTACTCCATACCCCCAAGTGTCCCCTTTTGATAGTTTACAAGGTGGTTGACGCCTATGAGGTATACGATTCTTGTCACCATTACCATCAAAAAGTTTGCTGACAACCCCTCGCAGCTCATGACTACACTCTCCTGTATATGAGAATACTGGCCCTCGGCGAAACCCCCATCATGCAGGACGACGACAATGCTGAGAACATGCAATTGCCTCCCCAGTACCCTGGCGATGACACGCGTCCGACAAGTAAGAAAGAACTTGCCGGATGGTATAGCTATGGTTGGGCGGCTGAGGTTTTTACAGTATGTGCCATGGGTATGGATCTCTCAAATAGATTCATGTCGCTTTCCCACCTTGACCAACGTCTCCTCCAGGGTCCTTTCTTCCCATTACGCTAGAGCAAATGGCACGGGACAGTGGGGTCCTTCTATCCGATAAGACGACCCCGTGTAGTGCAACATGGAAGACTCCACAGACATCTTCCCCTACAACAGCCCTTTGGAGTAGTCAGGCTCCACGGACGAGTCAATGTATCGTCTACATACTCGGTGCGGAAATTAACACGGCAAGCTTTGCCATGTATACCTTCTCCGTGAGTGTTTTGGTTCAAGCTATCTTGATCATATCCATGTCAGGCGCCGCGGATCATGGGAGTTATCGTAAAATGCTCCTTGTAACATGTGCCCTTATCGGCTCAATATCGACTATGCTGTTTCTTGCAGTTAAGCCCAATCTCTACATCCTCGCCGGGTTCTTTGCGGTAGTAGCAAACACGTGTTTTGGGGCGTCGTTTGTGCTTCTGAACTCGTTCCTGCCTCTATTGGTCCGCCACCACCCTTCTCTTCTTGCGAACTATCGTCAACCCGATCCTCCATCTGGGAACGGTGACACACTGTCTGACCCCAGAACTCGTCAGACTCAAGACGAGGTCAATGACACTACGCCGCTTCTCCGACCCGACAATGCAACTGCGAGGGATGCGATCCAGGCGCCTCCTTTGGATACATCCTTAGAACTGAAACTTTCGACGAAGATATCCTCCAACGGGATTGGTATTGGTTATATCGCTGCGGTAATCCTGCAAATCATCTGCATCCTGGTTGTGGTCAAGACGAACCAAACCACCTTTTCGCTGAGACTCGTCCTTTTCTTGATCGGTCTCTGGTGGTTTGTCTTCACCTTTCCCGCGGCACTGTGGCTAAGACCGCGTCCTGGCCCGCCCCTACAATATGCGCAAGATGGGAAACAACATCGTACGTGGTTCGGCTACATTGCATATGCTTGGAAATCCTTGGGCCGCACTGCCATGCGGACTCGGCACTTGAAAGACATCCTACTGTTCCTTGCATCTTGGTTTTTGCTTAGCGACGGCATTGCGACAGTTAGCGGAACGGCAGTCCTATTTGCCAAAACCCAGCTCGATATGGAGCCGGCGGCCTTGGGTATGATCAATGTGATTGCCATGGTCGCAGGCGTGTTTGGAGCGTTCTCTTGGAGTTATGTCTCCCGCATCCTTAATCTCCGCGCCTCGCAAACTATCATTGCTTGTATCCTTCTGTTCGAACTCGTGCCACTCTACGGCCTTTTGGGCTTCATCCCCGCGATCAAGAACTTGGGTTATCTCGGCCTCCAACAGCCGTGGGAGATGTTCCCTCTGAGCTTTGTGTACGGTCTCGTCATGGGCGGACTTTCATCGTATTGCCGCAGTTTCTTCGGCGAGTTGATTCCCCCTGGTTACGAGGCCGCTTTCTATGCTCTCTACGCGATTACGGATAAAGGTTCGAGCATTTTCGGGCCCGCCATTGTGGGAGCTATCACAGACCGGTATGGCGAAATCCGGCCGGCATTCGTGTTTCTGGCTGTGTTGATTATTCTTCCTTTGCCACTGATGCTTTTGGTGGATGTGGACCGAGGCAAAAGAGACGCCTGTGCGCTCTCCGCCGAGTTGGAGGACACGCGGAATGGAACCGTCGCCTAGGTACTTTGCCTGAGAAGAAGAGGCTTGAATTATGCAAGCGTTGTAATTGGACAACATGGCTATGTTAGTTGGGACCATATTGATATTGTTGGCAGTTTATTGCCAGGACCTGTTTATCGGAAGCTGCGCTTCAATACTATTGTTTAGGGTATGAGATTGAATGCAGGTAGGCATTCCGCATAACAAGTAATTTGATCCCATTTATGACCCACTTATGACTAAGCTGCAGACAATGGCAGGTGTGAGAAGACAATTACTGGGAGCATTCGAGCAGCTTGCCGAGTTTATATAGGTACGTATTTATGGGGCATGTCAGGAGAGATGATGACTCCTTGTTAACAAGGCGTGACCAAATATGCACGGAGGAAGGTCCGCCGCCTACACATGGTACCTTGCAGGATTGGTGCAAATTTGGTGGCAAGGGATGTATGTATACCAAACACCACGCGTTCATAATAAGGTAGTCAAAAAGATTGAAATTGTCGGACTTGAACCTGTATCTGGTGTATTCTGCTTTCGTGAATATATTTATATCAGATCTGACGGGCTGATCAAGACGACTAGTTTTCCAGGAATCTCGTAGCCACGTGAATGTCCATTGAGACGGTCCACTCGGCCTCCATAGGTTCACGAAGACAAAAAGGAAGCTCCAAAGGACAGTGGAAACGTGCTAGATGGATCTCATTCCCTAGAGTTGACCCAAAGCTAGGGACCTAGACTTATCGGTCAACTTTACCCCTTTGGTAGGACCCCTGGATACAGAGGGGAGATGATAGGTATGGAAAGATGTAGTAGATGGAGTGTCACACGAAGGAAGGGAATGATAGGTTTCATTAGGCCAAGTATGCAGTGATGAATAGATTAAATCTGACCGGTGACACCATGTCAAATAGTTCCTGCAATCTGGCCTGATCCGGAGGACTGAATCGCACGGGACTTGTGGGTTCCCTTCCAAAGGCATGTATGTTTCTTTTTCCAGGTAAGAAGCTGGATCTCACAATCCTGGGATCATCTCCTGCTCGTGTGGATGATGTCGATCCTCGTTCGCGCGGGTGGAGTCGACGATGGGGAGGACTGCAAAGGGCCATGGGAGAGACCCTCATATAAAAATAGAATTAAATGCCATATAGACTCGCAGCTCGTACCACGGTCATCCATCATTCGTCAATGGTGGTAGGCGGTGGTGGGTGTGAGGCTGACTGACACGGGAAAGAACAAACTGTCCTTAACGCGGCTTCCCCATACTTCTTCCACTACTTAAATCTCCACCCGGCCTTTCCTACCCACCCGTCTCCCTCCTCTAGCTGAGCTCTCCTCTCTTTTTACTTTCTCTTCTCCTCGGTGAGCTTGAGTCTGCCCTTCCCTTCCCTTCCCTTCTCATACATCTCAGGACGTTTGCCTGTGTTAAGGGATCTTGCGACCTTTTGTTTACCTTGTTCCTGTCGATCCCCTCACACCACCACCGCAACCATGCGTTCTTTTGCCCCTTTGGCCTTGAGCCTTCTGGGAGCCTCCGCCATCGTCTCTGCCGCTGATGCCGAGTCCGACGTCGTCTCCCTCACCAAGGATACCTTCAAGCCCTTCCTGGAAGAGCATGACCTCGTTCTCGCCGAGTTCTTCGCTCCCTGGTGTGGTCACTGCAAGGCCCTGGCCCCCAAGTACGAGGAGGCTGCCACCGAGCTGAAGGGGAAGAACATCCCTCTGGTCAAGGTCGACTGTACCGCCGAAGAGGATGTTTGCCGAGACCAGGGAGTCGAAGGCTACCCCACGATGAAGATCTTCCGTGGCCCCGACTCGAGCAAGCCCTACCAGGGAGCTCGTCAGGCTGATGCGTAAGTACTGCCTGTCATTCGGTCTGTTGTGCCTTGACTGACCCCGACGCTAGCATTGTTTCCTACATGGTTAAGCAGTCCCTTCCCGCCGTATCCCCCGTCACTGAGGAAAACTTGGAGGAGGTCAAGACTATGGACAAGATTGTTGTGATCGGATACATCGCTTCGGATGACAAGGCTACCAATGAGGCTTTCACCACCTTCGCTGAGGCCCAGCGGGACAACTACCTGTTCGCCGCTGCCAGCGATGAGGCCCTCGCCAAGGCGGAGGGTGTCAAGCAGCCTTCCGTTGTCCTCTACAAGGACTTCGACGAGAAGAAGACTGTTTACAAGGGAGATGTTGAGCAAGATGCTCTTCTGAGCTGGGTGAAGACTGCCAGCACCCCCCTGGTGGGTGAGATTGGTCCTGAGACTTACTCGGGCTACATGTCGGTAGGTGACCCCCCCAATCGGAGAATCTCCTCTTTGAGACGAAAAAGTTTCGCCCTAACTCAACTGCTCTAGGCCGGTATCCCTCTTGCCTACATCTTCGCCGAGACCAAGGAGGAGCGTGAGAAGTTCGCCGAGGAATTCAAGCCCATCGCTGAGAAGCACAAGGGTGCCATCAACATCGCCACTATCGATGCCGCCATGTTCGGCGCCCATGCCGGCAACCTCAACCTTGACCCTGAGACCTTCCCTGCCTTCGCCATCCAGGATCCCGCCAAGAACGCCAAGTACCCCTACGACCAGGCCAAAGAACTCAAGGCCAAGGACGTTGGCAAATTCATCAAGGATGTCCTTGATGGCAAGGTTGAGCCTAGCATCAAGTCGGAGCCCATCCCTGAGACTCAGGAGGGCCCCGTCACTGTGGTCGTCGCCCACTCTTACCAGGATGTTGTTATCAACAATGAGAAGGACGTTCTCCTTGAATTCTACGCCCCCTGGTGTGGTCACTGCAAGGCGTAAGTTGCCCATACCGAGACTCCATGTCCTCACAAGCTAATCACGTAACCTCCATTAGTTTGGCTCCCAAGTATGATGAACTTGCTGAGCTTTATGCCAAGAACGGTGATCTCTCCTCTAAGGTGACCATCGCCAAGATCGATGCCACTGCCAACGATGTCCCGGATTCCATCACTGGCTTCCCTACCATCAAGCTCTACCCCGCGGGATCGAAGGACTCCCCCGTTGAGTATTCTGGCTCTCGCACCGTCGAAGACCTGGCCAACTTTATCAAGGAGAACGGCAAGCACAAGGTGGATGCTATGGAGGCCCCCGCCAAGGAGGCTGAGAGCTCCAGCGCGGCCGCCGAAACCCCGTCTGAATCTGCCGAGTCGGAAGCTCCTGCCGCTACGGGCGAGGAGAAGGCGGATCACGATGAGCTGTAAACTCGGATAATTTTAAAGATATGATTTGTTTATTCAAACTGACGTGTTTCATTAATCCATTATATGAGCAACTGAACTTGTAATTCAACCCATATTTGAGCGCGTGAATTGCGATGCGGCTTTGTTGGTGGGTGGAAACGAGCCCGTTTGCATTTCAAGGTTCTGTAGGCGTAGGATGGCTGTCAATGTAGCCTCAACTCCAGCGTGTAAAGCCGAGATGTCGAGTTCGACAGGCCCCTGAAATCCGTTGCTTAAAGTGGTCGGCTTAGTTGTAACCACGCCGATGATTATCGGACGGTACTAATATTGATGGCGAGAAACTAATTCCACTTGATTTTAAAGTACTGTATTAAAAAGAAGCCCCCAAAGTGATCGAAAACGAGCTGTCTGCACCGATTGGTATCAACGCTGATTCTATGGGAAGCTGTGTCTGAAACCCCAACGCCGTCTCACAAAAGAAACCGAAAGAGATCATACAATAACCGAAAGTAGTTATCATAACAAAAATACAGGTTCGAACCGGGATTTTATCATGGAAGGGGACGCACGAAGCCGACCAGATTTGGTTTAATCTGTCCCCTCGGCAGCTGCCAAAGCCTCAAGGGCATCGGCATCATCGAATTCATCAGCAGCCGACGTTGATTTGGCGCTCTTTGCAGCGTCGTCCTTTCCGGGTGCAGTGACCGTTGGCTTTGCGGACGAAGCCTTCGACGCATTGTCTGCCGAGGAAGACTGAATCGGGGTCAAAGGGTTAGGCGGATTTGCTTTCGATGTGAGGCTCCAGTCGATTATTTCGTCCGGACCGTAGCGGGAAGCCAGCCACTCGTTGCATTTTTTGAAATGTCCGTTGTTGAACTGGTGGGCATGCAGATTAGCTCGGCTCAATTGGTAAGAAGACAGTGAGGCCAGGAAATTGCGAAGCGACTTACGAATCCTCTATGGGCACTCAACGGACTGGGATGGACCGATTGTAGCACGAGATGTTTCTCCCGGTTGATATCCGCAACCCGCTTACCGGCGGGTGCGCCCCAGGCAAGGAAGACAACGCCACGAGAGCGCACCCGTGCGACAATTTCCAGAGCCTTCTGAGTCAAGCGTTCCCAGCCTTTGTTTGAATGGCTAGCGGCCTGATGGGCCCGAACTGTCAAACAGGTGTTTAGCATCAGGACTCCGCGCTCAGCCCAGGGCGTCAGAAGGCCACCTTTGTTGGGCGGACGCTGGAAGGATGGATAGTCGTTTTGGATGCCGGTGAAGATGTTGACGAGAGAGGGAGGCGCTGGCGTGGGAGGGCGAACGGAGAAGGCCAGACCATGGGCCTGGTTGTGATTATGGTAGGGATCTTGTCCCACGATGACTACCTTGACGGTGTGGAGGGGCGTGTGTCGTGTCCTGCGGAGCGCGGTCAGGGGAAGGCTCCAACAAAGGGGAGGGAGGGATTCGTACCAGGAGTAAATATCGTTTTCGGGAGGAAAGACCTTTTCACCGGCCTGCTTCTCCTTCTGCAGAAAACGCTTCAGGTTTAGGAACTCCGGCTTCACAAGCTCCTCCTTGAGCTGTGCCAGCCAGCTCGGGTCCATGGTGTCTATCTCGAGTTGGAGCAGCTCCTTCTGCTCGGCGGTCAACGAGGCCACCCATTTCTCCTTGTTGAAGTTCGAAGAGGCCGTCGAGGATCGCGCGGCTCCCGGTGCGGCCTTGGGGGCACCGAAGAACGACGTGATGCTGCCATTAGCCTTGGGTTTCTTCGCATCGGCCGCTGGGGTCGACAGGTGGTTAGCATCGCGCTTGAGGCTGTTCGGGCTGACCATGTTGGGCGACTGAGGGGGGTCTGGTTGGATGATGGAAGAAGAGACAATGGGGAGGACGCAGCAGACAGACTCACCCCGAGTGAAGCAACGATAGACCGTGCCGGCGAGCATGGAGAAGGCACCTGGACGCGTCGGCGACGTTGCGCGACGAGACGCGTTGTGGAGGAGGAAATCCATTCAGTTGCCGTATTTGTCCTAGCCCGGTGGGTCCGTCACCTTCTCGCTGACTTCATCGGCCGTCGAGAGTTCCTGCAATCAACAGCTGCAGGTGCGCGATGACCAGGCAAACATGGACGTCTGACGGCGGTTTCTGATCCTTGCGGTATTTGGTTCTGCGTGGAGTTTCAGATGATGACGCCCCCCGTGCCTGTCCTCCCATCGAGTCAATCAATCGTTGCGAGATGGAGCTTACCTGGCTCGCTGATACGCCTCAGTCTCGGGGTCGAACGAGAGCCCTGAGAGCATGTCCCCAGTGCCAACGAAGAAAGGTGAGGCTTCTTCTCTCGAGATATCGAGTTTTTCGAGGTCTGACCAACATAGAAACGGTGTCGCCATCTTGGCACCGGAAGCAACCCTCTCCAGAACCAGCCCGGTCTAACCCGTCCGCTCCAACAAAACAACGTCCCTAGTCCCGCCGGCCATGTATCGCAAGGGAAAAGTCCTTGGACGCCCAGTCATCCATCCCCAGATGCCTCTCGGACGGAACGCTTTGTGGGGGACCTTAACCCAGAGTCGGTAATTCGTGAGAAACTTGGCGGCGCCGCTGATACCCAGCTTCGGAATCGAATTGGGCTCTGGATCAGTTCATCGGACGCGGAAAATGGCGAAGGGGGTCGTGATGGGCTCTCTTCTATGGCCAATTCATTTGCAGGCCGAGAGTCAGAGTCGGCCGCAGCTGTGTTGCAACAGCGGTATGCATCTGCTATGAGAGCATGCGAGCGTATGCCTTCTTCGACGCTGGGTCGATTGATTCCCATCTACTTCTCCAGAGTTAATCACATTCTCCCGCTTGTCGACAAGGAATCTCTACTTCGCGCCCAATCGGAGGGTTTGGCCTCGGTCCTTCTCGAGAGAGCTATCTGTCTCGTTGCGGCAAAGGATCCATCGGCTACTTCTTCCCTTCGCCTCACTCCCGATGGTCCTCTCATGACCCCGCGTCAGTTCTGTTCGGATCTCTACAAAGGTTTAGTGGTCGCTATCAACGAGGGACTTGAGCCTGATCGCACTACCCGCATCCGTATCTTGGCTCTGCTGTCATTGCATTGTGAAGGCTACGAGGGTGCGGAGGCAGCTTCAATGCATCTTTGTCATGCTATCCACCAAGCCCAGACCGCTGGCCTACATCTTGAACGTCCCGGTCGGGTACCGGGCGATTCTTTATCGGACCTCTTCTGGTGTTTATGGACTCTGGACAAGATGCATGCTTGCATAGGTGGCCGGCCGGTTCTTCTTGCGGACCGCGACATTGGGATCGAGAAGCCCGATGTTCGGTCTTCCCGTTCTCGGACTGCCTTCGATATCTGGTTCAACATTTCCAACCTGCTTTCCCGGGTGATATCTTTCTATCGACCTAGTGCCGATAATACCCTTGGGTGGGAAGCCGACTTTCCCACCTTCGAGGAAATCATTGGAGACAATATACGAGACGATCTGGATTATGCAACGCTTGGTGAGTTTGTGCGTTTGGCGACATCTTCCGCCAGACTAACGGTATTTGTAGGCCTTTTGGAGCTGTTCTATCATGCTGTTGGTATCCTCTCGTGTCGATATAAGCTGACGGATCGCCCGGATGGATCGAAGCCTTCCTACATCCGCCAGGGACTGGCCGCTATTCGGATACACTCCATCGTTGCCACCGAATGCCCACAGGCCCTCCCCCCTCTTCCGATCGTCCCTTACGCACTTGCTCTTTCTATGGGCGTCTCGTATCAGCAATTTCGTTCGAGTAAGCTTATCACCCATTTCGAACGAGCAAAGGCCAGCCTGGAAGCGTGCTGTACACTCTTGGAGAATCTTGGTGTCTACTGGTACTCGGCGGAAGCGATGGCCCGATTGGGTCGAAAGGCATTGCACCAGATTGAGGAAGTGAAACCCGGGTCGGGACGACATGGCGCAGAGTTCGGACAACAACCAACGTCATCTGAACAGCTGCCTATGATCGATTCGACTCTTCCAGTTAATGCGGCGCCTAACACCCAGGCCTCCCGCCGCACAGACGATCAGCGACCTTTCGGCAATGCGCCATCGACCACGGCTTCAATGGAGACACCCCCCATGCCGGCATCTCTGACCCCTCAGACTGCTACCGGATTTCCGCCGTCCGAGATGGATGGGTTTGCGGATATCGATATGCTTTTCGGGGATTTCCTGGACTTGTCTTTACCCACGAATTTCTGGGACCCTGTCTTTTACAATCAAGATCAAAGTGGGATATGACGATCGATTTCCCCTTCGTATCGCAGTACTTTGTGTGCTAAATAAAGAACCTCGTGGAGGAAAAGTACTCCGTATCATGTTGGCGTCGAGGGTGGTTCTCATTCGCCGAGGAAATACGTGGTCGTGCCGGAGCGGCCGGACTGTCGATCCTCATCAACCCAAGCGACCCTTCGGATGGACTGCCCCCAGGTCAACCTTGGGTTGAACAAGGTGAAGTGGGGGGACGGCTCGATGACAAGGGTCATCGCTGTCCTGGTCAGGACATGTTGGAAATCGTGGACATCGCTGTAATGGTGTCTCAACCTTAACGCACCGAAAATCCACCAGGCTGGTGGAGCCCACGACGATAACGACGATGGTTCTGGACCACGAGGATGGTTGATCTGATCCCGATCTAAAATAAATGAATGATTCCTTAGCCCGGATTTTAGTTTAGTATTTTTTTTTTGGCCCTCACACAGTGCTCTCCATTTCTAATCGCCACATAAATCTGCATTTCCCTGCATACATCCAGCAGCAGTTTACTCTGCTCCATCCGAAACATCCTTCATCATTGGACATCTGGCTTCCCCTGACGGCTCCATCCGAGGTCGGTCCTTGAAATAACTCGGTCCACGTTTCTTTGTCCGTGAGCTACGCAGTACCTACGCATTACTAGCTTCTCACTTTGTTTCAGATCCAGTTCGAAGCTCCACTCGCCTTCTGCTCCACAGCCGCCACGCCCGTTACGCAGTACGCACTTTGCTGGAATAGCAGTCTTTATCTTCGTCATTGATCGCATGTGCTGGATGGAGTAGTTGCCTTGCAACCCTCCCATCCCATCAACGTTGGTGTTTAATTGTGGTGGGGACTCTAAACCCAGCTTCTTCCCGACGCTAGCATTCCAAGTAAGCACCCCGTATATACATGCGCGCTTTTTTTCTCTCTCGCCCCATTTCTGACTGTCGCGAAGCTCGATGGCGCGGGAATCTTTCCCCTGGCCCATACCTCTCGTCTAGCAGTACCTCTTGCATGGTTACATTGCCATGTACAGCTAAGGGCTGAAATCCAAGGCTCTGTTCTTTGGGACCATCATCGCACCGTCTCCCATGGCTCCCCTATCTGAAGATCCAACGAACGCGGTGTCCCCCGCCGAGAATCCCACCGAGGGGGATGGTTCGCTTTCTACGGTAAAAATTACCCCGCGAGTCCCGGTTCACCCGATCTCCCAGCTACAAGGTCCCTTCGAAGAGTCGATCCTCGAGACACTGGAAGATGTGAAGGAGGAATGGGAGATAATTATTGACGCTCAGTCCCGGCGGAGGGATTTGCTCGAGAACCCGATATATGTGCGACTCTGTGGCCGAAAATGGAGGCAACGACATGGCGAAAGGTAAGCACTCGAAGATACACCCGTGGCGCAACAGAAGCGCTAACCAGACTGGTGCAGATACCATCCATTTTGGAAGGTCACCGCTCAGATGTCGTTCGGCATCAATCTGCTTGTCAAAGAGTTAGCCAAATCAGACGCGGGGGTCTTGAAGATACTCCAATGCCATGTGGACGAGATGGATGGGTTCCTCGGGCGGACCACCGAGGACTTCCTGATCATCCAGATTGACGTCCGCACTCGAATTCAATACTTGAGTCTTCCCCTTGAGAACCTCGATGTATTCGATGAGATGCTGGAAGACCGCAACTTCCGCATATCCATGATCGATTACAATGACAAGATTGAACACGCCATTTCACGTTTTACCACATCCATTCAAGACACTCTCAAAGACTTGCAGAAAGGCAGAGAGGCCATCGGTGCTCTATGGCAATATCTCAAACAGTCCGCAGTGGACAACGCACCGCTGTCTAGTCATTTGATTGCCATCTATAATGCCATGTTAGCAAACACAGAAGGGTGGAACACGGCATTCTCCAAGCTCCAGCGGAAAGGTATCGCTCTGCAAGCCGCGCTCTCTCAACTAGGCCTCGCTATCACTGAGATGCAACGACGGGTTGGCATAGCGAGTAGGAAAGAAGTGGTGAGTAGGATTGCATACTCGACGTGTCACTTCTGGCGAAAGCCTGAGGGCTAACACGCAAATAGGTATCTTTTCTGCACACCCCAAGCGTACCTCAACGAGCTTCGTCACTTCGACAGCGACTATTGGAGAAAGGACGGTCGATCAAGAGCCCAGGATATCCGGCCTCCGAGAAACCACTGCCCAGCGATCCAAACCCTCTAGGCCCTCCATATACGCCACCTCCACCCAGGGTGAGAGAACCCCGGCGGCTTACCCAGAAGAGTGTTCCGAATCTCAGGGCATCGAGAAGGTTGTTCAGTCGCGACGAACAAAGCGCTCCGGACCGGACAAAACCCGCAGACAGGGCGGAGGACAGCTTGAATCCAATCCCATCTGTGCCAAAACTACATCGGCGCCTGAGCAGGCGATTTTCCAAGGCAAGATTATCCACGAAGAAATCATTCTCCGATATTCGGCCTGCTACAGCACCTACCCGAGTAACCAAGTCTCATAGCATCTCCGTGGAACAGACGACCTTCCACAAAGATAAAAAGGAGCCTACAGCATCACCCGCGCTTTCTCGAAAAGACCGACCTTCAACATCTCAGGCACCGAGGAAACCCGAGACCATGAAATCACAGCTCCTACACCATATCAGATCGGATCGAGTTATCGACGCGTGGGAAAGCACAACACAGAAAAAGATTAGTCGCCGTATCTCGCAGAAGAAAAAAGACGCACCATGGAGCAAATTCCGAGCAAAGACGGCGAACGTCCCCGGTTCCGCAGGGGACCTGCAGACGAAGCTTTTTGAAGAAGACCTCGAACGACAGATGACCTGGCTACAGGAGGAAAGCGAAGCATTGAATACGTATTCCTTGAAACCAAAACGCGACGTTGCCCCTCGAATACATGTGCTCTCCGTCCATATGACGTTAGCTCAGGAGTCGGAACTGGAAGGGAAGGACGATGGTGCTGCTAAGCATGAAGAAAAGAACGACGATGATGCGCAGTCAATCATAACCGCCCTTCCTTCGGTGCCTCCCGTAAGTGATCAGCCGGTGGCTATGTTTGACGATGGCTAACGGCGACAGGTTGTTGGTCCTCTCCCACAGACGCCCAGATCGTTTAAGCGATGAGCGGGTACATTATAGATGAATGTTCACTGGATCGCTGGATTGTGGAACAATTCAGCCTACCTTCTATTGTGCGAACGAGCAAAGGCTACCTATAAATATCTGGTCGCATTGTGTACAGAGCGGAATATACGCGCAAGTCTCTCCACAGGTTGTCAGAGAACACTACGCATATTCCCAGACATTTCTCTTCAATTGCCCTCACGGTCAGGGCTATTCCTTCTTGCGCATTGTCTGCTATATATTAATCATTTACGTGTCACGGAAGTCGTTCATAGATATCGAATAAACTTTGAATCCATCGCTGCAATCCTTGGAGTGCCGCGCCATGTACTCGGTTTCCCATCCAGCTCACTCCTAGATGGTGCGGCCGTTACTTTCATCGCAGGCAGTATAATGCTGTAGGGCCAAATGTAGACAGCTTTTGTTGGTGATGCAGCTATGTAGCATATGTGAGGTCCTCCAATCACTCTATATACGTAGGTCGGTAGGTAGGTAGTAAAGTATCCTCCCGGTGGGGAGGACGAAGCCCTCCTCTCTAGGGCCCGTTTGGGCATGAGGACGAGCTAAGCTAGGGCTACAGGCCTTAGACTATATACAAGAAAATTCCAGCTGGCCAGTTAGTTGCCTAGAGAGCTCTTGCGTAGTGCTAGATCCTTAGGGATCAGGCTTGTACACGCTAGCCCCACCTGTGGCTGGCGGCACGAGTGTTTTGTACTCTATATATGTACTTACAACGAAGAGAGAGTATTGGATGCTATATTCGCCCATATATTAGCTTTGTTGGATGTGTTCATGCTCGTTGTCGATTCTCGAGATACGTGTATAATCTCGATCTCATTATATTAAAGATTACCAGACAGAATTATAGGACTAATCACATGCCCCTTTCATCAAGGGCCCGACGCAGGACCTTCTGGAACGCAAAGACATGTTCGGGCCCAATCATACTATAGTGCTCGCCCGGGACATCATGGAACCGCACATCAGCCCGAGTAAAATCATCCCACTTGCTCAAATGTGTATGTCGCCATTCATCCTTCGACGCTGCAGCAATGGCCAGTGGAATCGAGAAAAATACGTCCATTGCTGCTACACACCCCGCCGGGTCATATTCGCCTGCAATCCGATGCAATTCGTAAGCCACATCGGCCCAGCGAGACAAGAATGGCCTATTGAGTGACAGCTGAGCGTAGCGGTCCTTATTCGCTTCGCGGATAATTGAGTCCATAATGGCATCCTGACTCAACCCATCCAGTTCGACCGCGAGCTCACGTGACCGTTCCTGCGTCACCAAGTCCAAGAAATATGCAAGGTGGAGAAGGCATTCTTTCCAATCGAGCTCGCGCATGCGCATCTTAATATGTGGCGGTAAGTTGAATGATCCGATGAATCGTACTTCATCGCCATTCAGCTCGAGTTTCTTGGCAACTTCAAACGCCATCATGGATCCGTAGCAATAGCCAGCTAGTGCGTATGGTCCATGTGGCTGCTTAGACTTGATACCGTTGTAGTAAGAGGTCACTGCCTCTTCAATAGAGCCAAACGGCTCCTCGCCCTCGTTAAATCCGCGCGCACGGAGGGCGTAGACAGGTCGATCGGTAATGAACTTCGCTAGATTGATAAAGACTAGGACTTCGCCGGCTCCGGGGTGCACAAGCCAGATAGGCTTTTTATTACCATGGCTCTGGAGCGTCACAACAGGATTGTACTCTTTCTTGTGGTAATCCAACGCTTTTGCCAGCTCACGAACCGTTGTGTTTTCCAAGAGTGTAATAAGAGGAATCGTGGTATCTGCGAGTCCGAGATATTGTTCAATATCTCGCTTCAGATTAATAAGGGTGATAGAGTCAATGCCAACATCGAAAATCGGGGTTTGCACATCGAAGTCGTCTCCGGATATGTTAAGTGACTTCAAAAATGTCTGTAGAAGCCCCATCTCTAAGTCATTGGCAGGGCTTGCTCGCGTAGATTCGCGGTGCTGCATAATAAGCTGTCGGTTTAAGTCTTCATACTCTCGGTATTCGCCTCGCTCGTAGGCAGCTTTAATCTTGCTCCGCGAGAGCTTGCCTAGCGCTGATTTCTGCAACAGATCGTGATTAAGCGGAATAATGCAAGGTCGAGAGCCAGTAGACATAAGAACAGCCTTGGAGATAGCGTCTGCCGTTGCAACTCGGGCTGAAATGTCGTCTGGGCTAAAGGCAGGCAGGTAGACAAGAATAATCTTTTCCGTCTCGGCGCCTGGTGGAAGAGAGGAAAAGCAGCAGGTAAAACTGCGGGTCAATCCCTGAATGTTGCTAGTATGCTCTTCCACAGCGGTTTCAATCTCGTGTGGGCTGTATTTGACGCCGTTAATGATCATAGTCTCTTTGGCACGGCCACCTAGAATGAGGTTTCCATCATTATCCAGCCAGCCATAATCGCCGGTCTTGAACCAGCCGTCGATGGTAAATGACTCCTGGGTAGCAGCTGGATTATTGAGATATTTTTTGAAAACCACTGGCCCTGTGACCTCCAAGCTGCCTATCTCCCCAGTTGGCAACGGATTACCCAGCTTATCGGTCACTCGCATGGAGATGCCTGGCATGCAAGCGCCTATCGAAGTATACTCAAGCGAATGCATCTTATCATACTGGGGACAGTTTGTATTGAAGATCGCGCCCGCACAGGTCTCGGTCATGCCGAAGCCAGGCACAATAACGTTGTGGGGAGCTCCGAACCTTTTAAGTAGCTGTGAGAGCTCGTCGCAGGTTTTGGTTAGGTTTGCTTCCCCTCCAGACGCTATATAACGGAGGCTGGACAGGTCCCAATGTTTTGTCAAGCGATCATTTGCTGATAGAGCATCCCGTATTTTAGCAAGGAAGAAGTTTGGTGCGAAGGTGCGCGAAACTCGATGGGTATCCAGCAGATCCAGAAAGAATGTCGGGTCAGATAAGACATCAGGCCCATGAACATGCACCTGGTCCATGTTGGCATACAATGCTTGAAGATGGATCTCGATGATTGCCGCGACATGATCGAGTCCGACCCAGTTCAGAAATGACGACTGCTCCGGCAATGGAATAACGGAGAGCTTTCCAGCTATAGCTGAAAGAATCTGGATGTGGCTTAAACAGACGGCCTTTGATTTTCCGGTACTGCCGGAAGTAAACAACAGGACGGCATCGTCCCGCGGTATACTGGCCTGCATATTAACTGATGACAGTGGTATCTTCTCCCAATCCAGGGTCTCAACGGGAACTGGACAGACAACATCCTGGCCAGCAAACTCGGCTAAGAGGGTCTCGCTAGTCAAGCACCAGTCGGTCATGAGTGTGGAGGAGAGATGCTCGAGATGGGCAGCCCGCTGCAGTGGATCATTCGAAAATGCAGTGGTGATCGCAGGTACACCACTAGCGAACAGCACCGCCCAGAACCAGATTATGTTGTCAAGGTGGTTGTTGAAGTGGATCAAGATTGGAGCTCCGGGAGTATAATTCTCATGATTGCGCACTACCACCGAGGCTTTCGAGGCAATCTCAAAGAGCTGTCGGTAGGTGTACGTTGTGGGGCTTTTGGAGTTGCCCTGGGGGTATATGATGATCCGGCCACCAGCATTTCTGGCGGCGGCCGTTTCGAGGAGCGTGTGAACAAGTGTGGACATGATAGAGGAGGTGGAAGCTTGAACTCGTAGACTTTGACACAGAATACTACTTGGAGACTTGTCATTTCAGATCAGAGACTACGAAGGATACTCTGGCCGGCTTTAAAGCACTTTCGTATAACAATTGCTATCATATTGCTATCGACGAGGTCCAGACAATCCTGGGTCATGGCTTTGGTCGTCCTAGCTCTAGACCATGCGATAATTTACATTGCCACTGGATCACTATGGTCAATTGAACCTAATCGCGGACTACTTGAAAGGTTAGTTATATACAGAAAAGAGCCACGGATCTGATGCTCGCATTATTGTGTCAGGATGTCCATAGTGATGATATCATGTTAAGAGATACAGAATCCCAATGAGTACGGGGAGATGTCTTCTAAGCACATACTGTGAGATTGCTTTCCAAATGAAGTTAGTTACCCTGTTGGAGTATTGCATGACCGGAAGGGACCTTCTAATAATCATTCAGTGAGATGAGAGAATTGCTAGCTCGGTAAGACATATCATCTCAGTAAGACATGTGAGCTCAGTAAGCCGTGTAATAATGCTAGCTCAGTAAGACATGTCCAGCCTTATTCAAGTTCAGATATTAGATACGATAGGCTCAATTCATCCTGGTATCCTTGGATCGTAGAAACACGAACGCACCAGAGAAAATTTCACTTTGATCATCGTTTCCAGCAGTTCAAAACATCTTTTTTGTCACCTGCTCTGCTTATAGTTTCACTAATTCTTGAGACGAGATCAATCCCTACCTACTTTTGGTAGCTGCAGCAACGAAAAGCAAAAAGTAGCTCCTGAATTAGGTTGAGAGAAATGGAAAGTGGAGTCCGGTGCGAAGATCATGGTTCATGACAAGCTACACAGCCATACCAATTGAAAGTTAAAAAGACTAAAGATAACCGTTTCTAGACAACGGTTGGTATGAGAACAAAATGACCTGCCGGATCTGGTCTATCTGCAATTCTTCCTGGCAACGTGCTTGACCCTATGGAATGCGAGTACGAATCTATAAAAGCTACCTGTAAGTGTAGGTCCCCACGGATCGTGATATTTCCGTGGTCCCATCAAGAGGAAAACCGGTTGTGACGTACATTATTCAATAAGGACATTGACAAGCTTTCGCGATGCGATTGCTAGAGACTTTGTCGCTCCTCGTGATCTTGGGAAGCCATAGTTCGGCTTACTGGCTACCTTACCTACCTTGGGGGTGGAACACACCTAACTTGAGATCCGAATGGTTGGTATACCGGTAGCAGCTGTCAACTCTAATCTAATCCTATCTACCTAGGGGAGAGCTCAGTGCCTCAAATCGTCTCTCCTACATTCGTGCTGTACAATGCATGAAGAGCAGGCCTCCAAAGCTGTCAGCAACTGAAGTTCCCGGGGTTCGAAACCGATATGATGACTTCACTGCGTGAGAGAGCACGGCTGAAGAAATCTCAATTGCCATGAACTAACGAACTACAGAGTTCATATCAATTACACTCTTGGCACCCACAACAGCGGAACCTTTCTCCCATGGCATCGTCATTTCATCTGGCTGTGGGAGAACGCACTTCGGGAAGAGTGCGGATTCACTGGCACCTTACCGTAGATCCTTTCCGTCTAGACCGTCTTGTTACTCCATTTCTGACTTGATTGCTATAACAGGTATTGGGACTGGTCTAAGTGGCCTGAGCTAGCCGCAAGTCCACTCTTCGATGGCAGCGAAACCTCCCTCTCCGGTGACGGCGAATACAGCCCGGACGAGACGCCCGCTGTGCTAGTACCTACACCCAATGAAACTATCACTATTCCCCGTGGAACAGGTGGCGGCTGCGTCCGAACAGGCCCATTTAAAGACTGGATCATCAATATGGGCCCGTTCAATATCAACCAGTCGTACAGCGACGCCCTACCTGCAAACGCCTTCGCCTACAATCCTCGCTGTCTGGTCCGCAGTTTGAATGACTGGATCATCCAGACATACAACAACCAGACAGTTGTTGACCTCCTACTTGCCGCCCCCGATATTATCGAGTTCCAGAACATCTTGGGCGGGTTTCCGGACCCACCGATTCCGCTCGGGCCTCATCATACGGGTCATCGCTCGTTAGGGCCCGACATGTTGGATTTCTTTGCGTCACCACAGGACCCGGCGTTCTGGCTGCACCATGGCATGGTCGATCGGCTGTGGACCATGTGGCAGGGCCAGGATGAAATGAACAGGCGGTTTTCTTTGAACGGCAGTAGCACGACCTGGTGTAGGACGAACACGCCTGAGGTTACTTTAGATACCACTGTGGAATTTGGGATTCTCGATAAACCGCGCCGGTTGTATGAACTGATGAATCCTGGGACTGGGATGTATCGATATTCGTATACATGAGAGAGATGTTGTATTAGCTTGACTGGATAGGCCGCAGATAAAATGGACAATACAAGCTCCGTCATGTCCAAGCATCCTAACAATGTCACAGTGGTTGGTTATTCAACCAATGGCTACGTAGAGGGCACCAAACTGCATCCAGATAACTTGCTCGAGGCTTAAACTATGTACCAGCTATATTGTTCTGCTTGTCGCTCAGGCTGATGGTAAGATTCTCTATGTTATTGGTGCTCCACATATGCGGGATGTGATAAGGTCCTGTGTAACGTGGTGATATCATTGGGACCCAAAAGTAGAGAAAACTATGGTTCGCGGCTCAAAGAGGGCTACTTCAACCTTATATTGTAGCTTAAACTATAGGGTTTACTGTCTTAATGATCTCACCACGTTACACGGGACCTTAGGTGGCTATCGACCCCCGCAGCTGTCAAATCGCAATATCCCAGGGTTCTTGTACATGGTTGTTACACAGGCTTAGCTGGGTCAGGGTCGTCATATTGTCTTTTCGTAGTTGATTAGCTGTCTCAGTTGTCGTGCCCGTCTCCTTATGTTCACCAGCACTTGAGAAAAGCAACAGATCTGGCTTCATTTATTAGCGAAGGGCCACAAAACAAATACCCTTCATCTCGGTCACTCTCAGTCTTGGGTAGGCATCTCTTCCTGTTACCCACTCTTTCAACCGTCCTTCATCCGTCAGGACACGGCCATAGGTCACGACATGCGCCACCGCAGAATGCGGTTGTCTGCTTGGTCCGCTCCATATAGGCGCTGGAATGGTCGTCCCTTGGGCCCGGAGGACCCGCGTAGTGCTTGAACAAACGGCAGTCACTCAGAATGAGCTCACACAATAGACCGTCATTTCAACCACCCTCTTTCCGGAGCTCCGCCAGAGCTGCCATTATTCCCTCGCTCATAGCCTCTTCCGGTGGGGGATTGCTTTTCCTAGAACTTCCCGCGACATCGGCACGGTTCTCGCCCACCTCTGCCATCATCATGGCTTCGTCGTCATCGGGAGCATCCAAAACATCCGACGCGGCCGGACCCGCACGGCGCGAAGCTTCAGGCCGTGGGTCGCCCTCGGCGCTCTTTGCAGCCACCCTCTTGCCCGAGTCGACGCGAAAGTCTTCCCTGACCGCATGACACCACTTTCGAACCTTCTTCTCGCCCCATCCGGGTACGGCGCTGATCTGTTCCGGCTGGGCGTTGATGGCGTTCTGCAGGCTCCCGAATGTAGAGATGAGACTGGCCGCGTCGGATTTGTTGATGCTCCGGGGCGTTGTGACAAACTCTACGAGAGACTCCTTATACGACTGGGCTTGCTGCGTGCGGATCGCGGTCGGTTGGGACTTCTCCGAGGACTTGAACAGTTCCAGGTAATGCGCGGCCTCGGGCGACGACCAGCAGAGGACCAACGTGAGGTTGTTGACCAGGGACGTTTTGGACAGCTCCTTCAGACTGTCCTCGTGGTTCGGGATGTCGACGATGATCAGGAGAATCCGCAGGAGGTACTTCCCGGCCAGTTGTCGAATGCGCGAGTAGATATACTCCGGATGGAGCCGATGGTATTTGAGCGAGAGAAACAACGCGCAGGTCGTAGTGCCGACAACGTAGTCCGCCGGAATGTCCGCATATTCCCACGGTACAATCTTGATAAACTCTAGAATCGGATTGCCTTTCTGTCTTGTCGAGACCAGTATCGCAGAGGGAGCGCTCCGGTTGGGAAGTGCCTGCGGTTTTGGTTGCTGGACCTTGGGCGGTGGTCGGGCTGCGGGCGTCGATGCAGATGGTCTCTCCGGAGCGCGGCCAACAGGCTTGTTCTCCGCGTTGAGAAGATCATTGAAATCGGCGTCGTCGCCAAACTCGTCCGTCATGGTGTGCGTGGTGGCAGTAGTTGCTTGCTTGCTTGCTTGCTTGCCTATCTAATCGCGGGAGATGCTCGGCCCCATGTGTCGCTCACCGCCCAGACCCACTCTTATCCCGCAAAACATCCATTCGGTCAATAATTTTTCTGCCGCTGATTTTGTCGCAAAAAAAGTTGCTTTCACGTTGCAGCGATGGCCGGAGCTGACAACCTTGCAATGGACCATCCCGACAATATGGATGTCTCCGCGGCTGCCGAACCTATCGTGGATGCCACGAAACATACAGAGTCCCAGGAGCAGGAGGTCTCCACGCAACCGAGGAGAACTCTGTTCGTCCGATCGCTGCCGGCTTCCACAACGACGGAGAGCTTGACCGAATACTTCTCACAGTCCTACGTGATCAAACACGCCACTGCTGTCACGGACCCCGAGACCAAGCAGTCGAAGGGTTATGGTTTCGTGACGTTTGCGGATATCGACGACGCCAAAGCCGCCCTGGAGGAGTACAACGGCTCCGTCTTCGAGGGAAAGAAGATCAAGGTTGACTACGCCCAACCCCGTCACCGGACCATCGACGAATCGCTCGGCAAGAGCGTGCCGTCTTCCGAAGCGCTTGAACGGAAGAAGCAGCGCGAACAGCAGAGAGCCGCCGCCCAGCCACCGAAATTGATCGTCCGCAACCTACCCTGGAGCATCAAAGAGCCGGAGGATCTGGGCGTTCTTTTCAGAAGCTTCGGCAAGGTCAAGCAGGCTACCTTGCCGAAGAAGGGCGGCCAGCTGGCCGGATTCGGATTTGTCGTTCTGCGGGGGAAGAAGAACGCTGAAAAGGCGCTGGCCGCGGTCAACGGGAAAGAGGTCGACGGACGAACCCTGGCGGTGGATTGGGCTGTTGACAAGAAGGTCTGGGACGATTTGCAGAAGGACGTCGAGGAACAGAAAGAGGAGGAAGAGAAATCCAGTGATGTCGAGATGGCCGAAGCAGAGAAGGATGGTGAAGACGACGACGAGTCTATGTCTGCTGACGATGAGGAGGACGATCTTGACAGCGAAGATGGAATCGACGAAGAAGAAGATGATGATCTGGAGGACCAAGAAGAGGAGGAAGACGAAAGGACAGCCTCCACAGTTTTCATCCGGAATTTGCCCTTCACGTGTGACGACGAAATGCTGTATGAGCACTTCACCCAATTCGGAAACCTTCGATATGCCCGCATTGTTGTTGACCGCGAAACCGAACGTCCTCGCGGTACTGGATTTGTCTGCTTCTGGAAGGCCGAGGATGCTGCGTTGTGTGTGCGCGACTCCCCCAAGCAGCAGGATCCGGTTGTCGCCGAAAAGGATAAGTCGAAGAAGGCCGCCAGTGGCTTGAGGCATTCTGTCCTGCAGAATGAAAATGCAGACCCCACGGGGCGGTATACCCTTGAGGGACGTGTGCTACAGGTCTCCCGCGCGGTGAGCAAATCGCGCGCCGCGCAGCTCGAGGAGGAGGGAGTATCACGCCGACTGGTCCGTGATACTGACAAGCGTCGCCTATTTCTTCTTTCCGAGGGAACGATCCCGCACAACTCCCCTCTGTACCAGAAGCTGTCGCCGTCCGAAATCAAGATGAGAGAGGACAGCTTCAAGCAGCGACAGAACTTTATCAAGAAGAACCCAGCGCTTCATCTGAGTTTGACGCGACTCTCCATTCGGAATATCCCGCGCCATGTCACATCGAAAGACCTGAAGCAGCTCGCGCGAGAGGCCGTCGTTGGATTTGCCAAGGATGTGTCTGCCGGTATTCGCCAGCCGCTGTCCAAGGACGAACTGTCGCGGGCTTCGGAAGAGATGAAAGAGGCCGAACGCCTGCGGAAGAAGAAGGGACAGGGTGTGGTGAGACAGGCGAAGATCGTGTATGAGAGTCGCGACGGCAGTAAGGTCGCCGAGAACAGCGGTGCGGGAAGAAGCCGCGGATATGGGTTCGTCGAATATTTCACTCACCGTCATGCCCTGATGGGTCTGAGATGGCTGAACGGCCACGCCGTGGAAGCCCCGAAGACTGGCTCTGAGGACGCGAAAGACAAGAAGAAGCGACTCATTACGGAGTTCGCCATTGAGAACGCGCAGGTCGTCAAGCGGCGATCTGAGCAACAGGCCAAGGTGCGCTCGTTCAAGAAGGATCAAAAGCAGGGAGAGAATGCGCCGGAGGGGGAGCAATCCAAGGGCAAGCCGTCTCCGCAGGGAAAGAAGAGAAAGCGTTCCGACAGTTCTGGTGGGAAAGACAAGGACTCGGGCGATGCTGAGGAGCAGAATAAGATCGCCAAGCGCAATCGCATCATCGCGAAGAAGAGGATGCAACGGAGGACACGGAAAGGAAAGGCGTGATTTGGCATGTAAAGAAAAAGTTGTATAGACCGCTAATTTGTGCAAATAATTTCATTTGGAATCGTGCGATTCACCGTAATATCCTCACCAACTACATACACACCCGTAGAGAGATAAAAGCATCGAGGAGGAACACCTTCCGGAAAGCAAGAAAGGAAAAGCAACGTCGTTCGTTTCCTGGGTATAATAGCTTCGTCCAACGGTCTTCAATCTCGCCTGGCCTTCCTAATAGTTCGTGGCGTCCTGCACCTTTCCCACGATATTGTATCTCTTACTGAAGAAGGTGAACCACTCGTCGAGGACGGTCTTCTCCTTATCGTCCAGGTCGTACCAATCGGGGACGCAGTTCTCGGGCTTGAGAGACGAACAGGCGAGAGCGCGGGAGGGGTCTTTTCCGGCAAAGACTACCGAGCAAGATGCATGAGTTGGGTTCACATAAGGGGAGCTGACGGATCAGCGGAGGTAGCGCAGGGATCCCGTACCATGATACTGGCCACTGGGGCTGTAGGCCGGGTTCTTGGACACATCGAAGACGATGCCCTTGATGGCGACCAGGGTCGGACGGTTTGGATCCGTGCCTTGACGTCAATTGAATCTCGTTAGCCAGGGAGATTTTGTGAAATGGAGGCCGTTAGCCCGACTCGAGGGGATCGGCGTACCGTCACACTTGGACAGCTCCTCCACGGTTATCGGGTCATCTTTGGGAGGATCGAGTTGAACAGGGACTTTGGGGGCAAAACGCTCCTTTCCAGACATGGTGAGATGGTTGTTGAGGCCGACTGGGCGAATCCGGCGAGCTGTCGAGGGTTGCTGGAAGAAAGAAGCAAAAGGGTCGGAGAATGTGAGGCGGGGCAGGCGGGGAAGTTCGGGGCCGATGTACCGGTCAATTGATGTTCACTATAGAGAACAAATAAATAATGATAGAATGCACCAGCCGACAAATGGGTATCGACTACTTTTTGGGATTGTTCTCCATAGGGTCTCCCTGTCGGGCGGCCAACCAGCGATTCTCCATTTCATCAGGTGAACCAAGAGCCTGACGTCAATCGCCTCCACATCCGATATATATCAGACGGCTGAACTCCTGGGAATTGAACGAAGTCCTGAGTGTCTACTGTATCTGAGAGTCCCTAGCTCCACAACAACATGCAGCATAATATCCCTCCTGAACATCTCCCAGACTCGCCCTCCCATCCGCCGAGGGAGACTCCGAGTCGACCGACAGAGCCGCACCAGACCAAATCGGTTAGCGATGATCTATCGCATTTCCTCCACTACGAAGATAATGCTTGTTTCTTCCCACCAAGCAGTCTGGGGGAGAAACCTCCAATGCAGCATACACAATCCGAGGACAAAGAGCTTTCTCCATCGCCCGAGGAACATTGATTTTGCTGTTTCGAGATTTCATGCGTGTCTAGGTAATATCACGTGATATATCAGTTGCATTGACCTTAGAATACCTTACCCTAATACCTCGGCTCTTTTTTTTTTTTTGAACAATACGGCATACATCCTCCGTACCAGAAGATGAAGATCCATTGGCTATCCTCCCAAATAAGAACGTAGCCAATCGGAGAACCTGATCAGTCATTCTTCCACGAGAAACCCCCCACGCGATGCTTAACCATCCTGGGAAAAGCACGCACTCTGCCACCTTCGGGTAGCCGACTATCAGTCTCTTGGGCCTGTGATTTGCTCCTTGTCCATAGTCTCAGAGACGGTAATATTCTGTTCTCTGGGTGAACCGAGCACTTGATCAGGTTCTACCTAGCTACCATGGTATTATTCCTGTCTCTCCCTGTCCTACCCCTCCACGGCTCTTTCTCCCCGCCTCCCCCACCAACCCGGAGACTGATACCGCCATACCGTCTTTCGCCCAGTCTAACTAGATTAGTCCCCAGACCGGGAAAGTTTTTTTTTTTCCCACTCGGACTCTCCCGAAGAATATCTCAGCTCGCCCGATCCTATTCTTAAATACTCTCTCGTCCCGTTGCGCCGCTTCCCATGCTATGACCAGATAAATCGCTTCGTCCCTACTGTGACCGGCTATCCACCATGCCCCATTCCGGTCTAGATATCGAACATGGCCAAACCCCTGTCGCGACGGCTATCTCCCGTGGGGTGTCTTCCCCCGCCGTCAGTCGAGCGGGTTTGAGCACCGACAAACTGCCCCAACACCCTGTCCCTGAGAAAGGCGCGGTAATCGACGATAGTGAAGACTCCCTAGACAGTGGCTCAACCAAACCAGTCTATGACCACACGCACCGGAAGCTCAAACCGAGACATATCCAGTTGATCGGCATCGGCGGTACCATTGGCACGGCGTTGTATGTTCAGATTGGAAGTACATTGATCGAAGGAGGACCTGCGAGTTTGTTTATTGCATTCACACTATGGTTAGTCGCCCTCCTTGCTGCGATCTTGCGTCTCTGCCGCTTGTCTTGCGCTTCCCTTGTCCATCCTCGTTGGACCAGGCTATACCGTTCAAGATGCTTTCAACTCTTGGTAGGCAATGCAAATGGAATATGGGTTCCATCGCAGAAAGAGAAGGAAGTGATAAAAAGAATTCTCCAGGGTCCAATATCAGTTGCGCGCGCGCAAGATACATCTACCCTTCTTCATACCTCCTTCCGTTCAACCCTCTGCCCCGTCTCTTCAGGACTACCAAATCTTATATCTCTCTCTTTCTAGGTGTGGTATCATTTGTTGTATCACAGTTTGTACGAAACCCCTGCCCCCGACCTCCCCGGAGCCGATCCCGTCTTCGGCGCTGCCGCCAGCAACAATTCCTACCCAAAGCAACTGTCCTTGCGGATTCTTCACGGTATCCAAAGCGCCTATATAATTTATGCCCTCGCGATCACAATACCCATGCGACGACGGAGAAAACGAGACTATCCCCACTCTCCCATTGCGACTGAGAATCCCCTCCCTGCCCATACACGCCCTATCCTTTGATCTACAGGTTTACTAAGAACAGGATGCGCTCTAGGTCTGGCTGAGATGGTCACATACTTGCCCATTTCCTCTCCATTCATCCGGTTTGCTGCGCGCTATGTCGACGAAGCCTTCGGGGTCGCCGCAGGCTGGAATTTCTTCGTATTCGAAGCCGCCCTGGTCCCATTCGAAGTCACAGCGTGTAATATGATCATAAATTACTGGACCGATAAGATCCCAATCGAGGCCGTGATTGTCATTGTGCTTGTACTCTACATGTTCGTCCCACAAGCTGGTCCGACAATCTGTCACCCCTTTCTGACCCGCGAGAATATAGAGTGCTGAATGTGTTCGCCGTGAAATGGTACGGGGAATCGGAATTTTGGCTTGCCTTGGGAAAGGTCCTGTTAAGTGTCGGTCTGATCTTCTTCACCTTCATTGTGATGCTCGGCGGCAATCCGCTCGGTGACCGATTCGGCTTTCGATACTGGAACAACCCGGGGTCGTTCGCGGAATACTACAAGACCGGAGACCTGGGTCGTTGGCTTGGCTTCCTCGCGTGCTTGATCAATGCCAGTTTTACCATCGCAGGTCCCGATTATGTGTCCATGGCCGCCGGCGAAGCCATCAACCCTCGAGGCGTCCTGCCCAAGGCCTACAACGGCGTCTTCTATCGCCTCACGACCTTCTTCGTTCTGGGCACCCTGTGCGTTGGTATCCTCGTCCCGTACGACGACAAGACGTTGGCTGCCGCATACGAGAAGGACCTCCCTGGAGCCGCCGCGTCACCCTACGTGGTCGCAATGGACCGGCTCCAGATTCCAATCCTGCCCCATATCGTCAATGCGATGGTCCTCGGGGCTGCGTTCAGTGCCGGCAACAGTTACGTCTACTGCGCCAGTCGTAGTCTGTATGGGCTGGCGTTGGACCGCAAAGCACCCCGGATCTTCACCAAGTGCACCAAGGCGGGCGTGCCCATCTACTGCGTCGGAGTGGTCCTGATGATCGCATTTCTCGCCTTTTTGCAGGTATCGAACGGCTCCTCGGTGGTTTTGACGTGGTTCGTGAACTTGGTAGGTGATCGTCCCTATCAGGAGCAACCCTCGATCTAACGGTGTGCTTTCCAGGTGACTGCCTCGCAGCTGATCAATTTCTCCGTCGTCACCTTCACCTACACCCGGTTCCGCAAGGCCCTCATTGCGCAAGGAGTTCCCCGGGAGACGCTCCCCTATCGCAGCCGGGGCCAGCCTTACATTGCGTATCTCGCGATGGTCTCTACCACGGTCATGGCCTTCGTGGGTGGCTATACCGTGTTCCTCCCAGGCAACTGGGACATTCCGACATTCTTCTTCTCGTACACGATGATTGGGGTCTTCCCTGTGATCTTTATTTCATGGAAACTGTGGCACAAGACCAAGTTCTATGCGCCGGAAGAGATCGATATCACCACGGGCCTCGACGAGATCGAGGAGTACCACCGGAATTACGTCCCCACCCCGCCAAGGTAGGTCTTTCCCGTCTCGCTGGGTTGAGGAAGCTAACTTTGGCAGCAACGCGCTGTCGCGGTACGCCGACTGGCTGTTCGGATGATCACGCTTCTTGGTGGAAGTTGTCTGATATCGCTCCATCCCTATTATACAAACGAGATGAAACCGCCACTACATATATAGATCTTCAATGAAAAGGAAAAGAAAAATATGTTCCAGTTCGAATCAACCGTATTGTACATTCAGCGTAAAGCCATAACCACGTGCTTATATCCATCTACTTCCCCTCCTCGTCCTGACCGACCCCAGCCGCCTTGAGCGCCTCCATCCGCTGTTTATTCCGCTTCCCCAGCACGCGCAGCGTATTCTTCTTCTCGATCTCGGTCATCTGCTCCCAGTTCGCGATCCGCGACAACGTCCCATCCTGGTTCACGACCAGCGGGCCCAGATGGTCCAGTTTCACCGTTGAGCCGCCGGCGCTGACGTCGAGCTGCGTGGTCTGGTCGGCGGAGTCGGCATCGGGGAGCGCCAGGTAAGGCTGTTCTCGTTCATGGGGGGCGGGTTGTTCGGGGTGGGCGTTGTCGGTCGCGGGAGAGTCGGCTGCAGGGTGTCCCTGGTTGTTGGGGGACATAGTAGTGTAGGGATGTAGGGGTCCTTGTTGGTAGAGGTGTGCGGACGAGCACTGGGGATAGAAGATGGAGGAGGCTCGGAGGCTCGGGGATTTGAGGGCGCTGGCAGTGGGGGATGCGCGGAGGGGAGTCGAAACGAGCGGGCTGAGGATGAGATGGAAGAGCGTCGCGCGGGATACGGTGCGGAGGGGCATGTGCATTGCTGGTTGTTGGGAGTAGGGGGAGTGGGAGAGGAAGTGACTCAATTTGAGGTCTGAAGGTGAGGGCGATCGGGTTTCCTTTTCGGGGCGGAGTGTTCTAGAACGATCGCCGTCACTTCGACTAACCAGTAAAGAACCTATGTAGGTACAGCTTATGATGCGTGTTCACGGACTACTTAGGTATATTGCTATTGTATACAAGATGTATTTATTTACTTGGTTTGTACCTTGGTTTATCTATTCTACGAAACAGTGGCACTACCGGAACCACCAATTGACCTGCAGAAATATCAACACCAGCGCCTAAGCAACAGACAATCAAGCACTTACCGAAGCTGTAACCCCTTCGCCCACCCCTTTAATGCTATGCCACCATCCCTTGGGAATAAACATCCCATCGCCCGCCTCTAACTGCGCCTCGTACGCTTCGTACCTCGGCCCCTCATGGAGACCATCTCCCCAAACGGCCCGCTCCAGCAGCACTCTCTCTTGTCCGTGCATCATCTCATCGCCCCGAAACGCGGCAGCCTCGCGACCACCGCTCTGGCCTAGCTGCCGTTTCACCGAGGCGAACAGCGCCTGGCCGTCGTCCGGCGGGAGCAGTCGCACGACCTTTTCCCCGGCGAGTTGAACAAACAGGTTCGGATTCGGGTCGCGGTGGAGGGGCGTGTAGGTCGGAGGAAGCCCGATCCACACGTTCGTATCGTAGATGTCACCTTTACCGGCATGGCGGACCAGCTCGGGGGTGGGGAAGTCGTTGCGCAGCGCTGGGGGGAGGTCCGTCACTTGACATTGCGCGAGGTAGAGGCGTGTCGACGGGGACTGGGTTTCCGCTGCGCGCATCCATTCTAGGAAGAGACTCAGTGGCGCATGGAATTGCCGGAAGGTGAGGCTGTCTGGTCCGGTTGGTTGTCCGTCGGTGTTGGGGGTGGAGTTTTGCGACTGCGTGAGCTCGAGGGGAACGAATGACTCGGCTCCGTGTTGTTCCAGATACTCGGTGTCGAGGCGAGCGACATTGGGTACGGGCGACGCTTGGAACCAGCGCTCGAAGGCAGGGAGTGTCTGGCGGAAATGTTGGCGGGGGAAGACGATGGGCCGTTCGGGGAGAAAGCTCGTCTCGCGGAAACGGCTCACACTGCCATCCTCAAGGGTGTTCAAGGGTTTCTGCTGGGTGGTGAAGCTGGCTTGGTGGTGGGCTGAGGGAGATCGTCGAGATAGAACCCGGAGGGGATCACGTAGACGGCATCGCGGAAGCTTCATTCAGGAGGTTGGATGCGTTCGGAGTGTTTGTCTGTGAGGAGAGAAATTGCCGGAGAGAATGTACGGGTGGACGGTCGTCGGGGAATTAATTTCCCCTCCGAGGTCCGAACTGGGAGAGCACGAAGTATACAATTCTCACCAGGTGGTGTATCTGTCATCTCAGGAGAGCAAGATCCAGTTCATTGCTCCATACGTCAAATCCTTTCCACGCGACCTATACATCGCATTAATAATATCGTCCCCCCTGCTCCATAACCGATCCTTACCCACTCCGGACGGGATCTGGGGAAACGGAACCCCCCGCGCGCCCACCCAAGCAGGTGGAAAGGAATCTCTCCGCACTTCCCTCTCGCCTCGTCTCCCACAACGACGGTCTCTATCCCCCCCAGACAACAGCCCGCATGGCTTCAGAGTCCCCTCAGCTGGACAGGTCCGCTCCTCCGCCCACGACCGGCGATCAGGGCTCTCCCGCCACCGGTGATGGTGCGAAAAGGAAAGCGGAACAGACCAACGGAACCCACACGCGCACGAAGCGGAATCGCTACATCTCCATCGCCTGGTATGACCACCCCCTCTTTGGTCCTTTTCGGCAGTGGGCTGATCCGTCGGCGAATCGCTACAGTAATGAATGCAAACGACGCAAGATTAAGTGCAACGGCCAAGTGCCGTGCCAACGCTGTGGCCACCTGAATCTGGAGTGTTAGTATATGCGCCCCCGGCCGCATCGCATGATCCCATGTTTAACCCCCCTGATAGGCCGATATGCCCCGAATTGTTGCAATAATAATTTCAAGGACTCCGAGTATGTCTTCCCCCCCCCCCCCCCAGTTCCGCGATCCCTCGACTAACATCTCGACTCACCTCTAGGGAGTTCCGCTCGATGAAAGATCAGATCACCACTCTGCAGGACCAAGTCAATAGTCTGTTTACGAGTCTGAACGATCTTCGCTCTCAAAAGTCTTCTATCGACTCCCCCAACTTCGACCCGCATTTCTCTCGAGATGGCTCGCAGTCGGTCTTTACGCCCCTCCAGACCGGCATCCCTAAACCGGCGCGAGCCAGACACCCCCGTTTCCATGGCCCCATTAGCTCGGCCTTCAACTTTGACGTGGCACGGTCAAGTCTCCAAAACATGGGCATCGCGCCGGCAGAGGAGGTCATCACCGACGACCTGACCTCGGCCCACGCCACCCCTGCTGGCTCACCTCCCCGAGTCCCCTCTTTTGCTCCGCCTCCTGTTCATCCGACCAAGGACCCGATATGGACGATCAAGCGAGAAGAAGCCCTCCGCCTGTGCCGTATATACGAAGAAGAGATTGGGATCATGTACCCGCTAGTTGAGATCGACAAGGTCACCCAACAGGTCAATCTGCTGTATACGTTTATGGAGGCTGCGACTCGGACTGGGTTTGCCCAGCGAGGGCTGCCTGGCTCCGACGGTCTCCAAGATGACAGTACCAATCTGCTGAAGATGATCCTTGCGACTACCCTCATCGTCGAGGGAGGTGGTCAGAGTGAGCTCGGCCAACGCCTCTACCTCAGTGTGAAGCCCGTGATCGAAGCAAAGCTGTGGGAACCACTCGATATCAAGACCATTCAGCTCTTCGGGATGGTGGTAAGTGAACCGCATATCAGACTGGAATGCTGGGGGCTGACTTCTCCTAGGCTACCTATCACTTTCACACCGATGATGATGCCATGGCGTACCGTCTTATCGGGCTGGCCTCGCGCATGTGCCTCGAGATGGGTCTCCATCGGCGAGATGCGCTGGCGAAGTCCTTCCCTAATGAAGAGCAATGGCCTGAAGTCATCAAGATCTTCTGGGCTGTGTACAGTCTCGACAGACGCTGGAGTTTTGGAACAGGGCTTCCATTCGTCATTCAGGACGAAGATATCGACCCTAACCTACCGGAACCCGTAAGTTGCATTCTTACGCGTAGCCTTATACTGCGGGTCCTCACTGACCACCCACCAGGACCCGTCACTGCCATACTTGAGGTGTATGGTTTCGTACAATCGCATCAGCTCGAAGATTTGGTACTCCGGTCTTGGCTCAGAAGGTACCACCGACATACGACGAGACGAGATTGGCTATCTGGACTACCAGATCCTCCAATGGTACAAGCAGGTCCCTGACTCCTTGAAATTCTATTCCGTCGAGTCACCCAAACATGGTGAGAATGCCAGTCGGGGTCTACGGCGCTTACGGGTGCTGTTGTATCTCCGCATGAACCAGCTTCGCATCCTGATTTACCGTCCGGTCCTTCACTCTGCGGCCAGCATCGTAGAAGACAAGGGTCATGCACAGACGGTGGTGGATGTTGCCAAAGATACTGTCCGGGTCCTCACCCAGCTCAATCAGGTGTCGGATATCTATCGCACGCAGCAGATCACTTTCAATTACTTCCTTGTCGCCGCCTTGGCGGTTCTCTTCCTGGCTGTGTGCCATGCCCCGGCCGAATTCAACCGCCAAGTTCGAGATGAGTTCTACATGGCTCTCGACCTGATCAACGGCTTCAGCACCAAGTCATATGTATCCAAGCGGCTATGGAAGACGATCAAGGGTCTTCGGAAGATCGGGGAGAGATTGGGTGTATTGGTCCGCCCGTTTGGGTCGGACTCTAACGACCCCCATTCGACGGCGGCCGTGGCCATGGCTGGCCTAGCGGGCCATCCGATTGAAGATATATCGATGTATGGGCCTCTGAATGGCGTTGGAGAACTGGGAAATAGTCCGTTGAACGGTCTGCAGATGAGCCATGAACTCACCAACCTATTCGAGGCCGTGGGTGGGTTCAGCTCTTTCATGGCGTCCGGAACGGCGCCGGAGGGAATGAATGGGTTCGTCGGCCATGAGGGAGAGATCCATAATACCGGCGAGGGTCTTTCAGGCGTTCTGGGCGATGAAGGCGAGCTTTCCCGAGTCATTCGAGACCTGTTCTAAGCCTGTCTTGTACATACGCATTGATACCGTATTTTTCACATTCCTCGTCATCTCCTTTTACACATATCACTCATGGTCCCATTCCAAGAAGGACTGCACCTGTAGAGACTACTATCCATACGAATGAATGTCTTTTATCTCCCTATCACGTGACTAAACGCCCATGGAACCGACCAACCTCCAGAGCGGGTTCGTTCATCCTCGCAAACTCCCCTTCCCCTCCAAAGGCCAGAAGCATGTCTATCTTGTGAACTTGCCAATTGGGAGCTACCCCGGGGAATCACCAACTCCAACTATATTCGGTTCCGCTGAACCGTGTCAGCCACTTTTTTTTTTCCACCGCACCGCCGCCCCACGAACCTAATTTCGGAGACCCCTCGACTCCGTCGATCGATCACTGCATTCCCACCAGAGAGAGGGGTGATAGATTCTGGCTTCCTGGCCTCGCCGATCTCTTCCTGTCATTACCGCGTCGCGCAGAGTTGACATCTCGCTGTTCCTGTGTCTGCGCCTCGCTGAGTCGCAATCTTTCATGTGGCTCTGAAGACGGTTAGCGGGGGAAAGCCATCGCCATCGCGTCACCCATCCTCATCGCACAATACTCCCGCATCCTGGTATGACTGCCTAGACTATCGGTCATCCGATCCTCTGTCGCCCTTTTTTTAAATCTCATCGACGACTCTTGCCGTCTCTGAAAGCCCTTCTTGTCTCTCCCGCCTTTCATTCAATCCCGTTCTATCAGGCCCGTTTCGGACTTGCGACTTGTACCAGGGCGTTGCGTCAGCGTACAAGTCAGCTGAGGGCGTTTATCTCACCAGGAGATTGTACCAGGGGTGTCCAGATTAGCATCTCGGCAACGTGTCGATAGAGACAGGTTCGGCGTTGGCCGACGGCCTAGACAGGCTGGATCTGAGTCAACTGTCTGAATCAACATCCGCGTCCTCCGCAACCGATTCGTTCGATATGTCGTCCTCGGAAGGTGCCCCGGAGTCGTGGATCTCCTCCTTCTGCTCCCTGATGGGACACGAGTTCTTCGCGGAGGTGTCGGAGGACTTCATCGAGGATGATTTCAACTTGACGGGACTGCAGTCGCAGGTGCCCATGTACAAGGAGGCCCTGGAGATGATTCTGGACGTGGAACCCGAGGAAGACGAGGACGAGGAGGAGGAGGAAGAGGAGGACGAGGACGAGGATGAGATACTGGGAGATGACAAGCCGCTTGGATACCGCCGGGCCGGCGATAGGAGGCATGCACGGGTGGCGAGCGACCTGAGTGTGATCGAGAGCTCGGCCGAGCTGCTCTACGGTCTCATCCACCAGCGCTATATCACCTCGCGGCCCGGAATCCAGCAGATGCTGGAAAAGTACGAGATGCAGCACTTCGGCGTCTGCCCCCGCGTGCACTGCAATGGGTGCAAGGTCCTCCCCGTCGGCCGTTCCGACACCCCCGGCCAGGAGACCGTGAAACTGTTCTGTCCGAGCTGCCAGGATCTGTACACGCCCCCCAACAGCCGGTTCCATTCGGTCGATGGAGCCTTCTTCGGCACGACGTTTGGCTGCCTGTTCTTCATGACATTCCCCGACCTCGATATTGGCCCTCGACTGGACAGCTCCCTCTCCGCTTTGTCGCCCACTCGGGCGTCCTCGATGGCTTCGATGAACAACCAAGTCTCCCCGGACGTTCCCCCGCCCTATGTACCCCCCGAGATCAACGGGGTCCGAACAGTCAACTTCTGCCCGGGCCTTGGGAAAGGCAAGGTGTATGAGCCTCGCATCTACGGATTCCGGGTTTCCGAGAGGGCCCGGTCCGGTCCCCGCATGAAATGGCTGCGGATGAAGCCCTGGGACATTACCGAACTCGACGAGACTGCCAGATATGAAGCGTACGCGGGGGACCCTGATAATGATGGCGATACTGAGATGGGGACCGCCCCCGGCGGTGCGCAACACGCCGCAATCGCTAGAAGGAAGAAGGCGCCTATGCGGCGGCGGCGACTTAACCCTGACCAGATGAGCATCAACGGTGCCGAGGGCAGATAACGGATGATGATGACAATGATGGAGCGTGCTATATGCTTTCCTTGATCGAAGGAAAGAACGACATTTAGAAGGAAATAAAGGCTTTGTGGAGGAAACAAGCCCATGTCGTCTGTGTCTATTGTATCTTTTTTTTGCTCCTCGCTTTTTTTATCTGCTGCTCTTATCTACCTGCAGTTTTGTGCCTCCTAAAGAAGCATCCTTCTACACACATTTGCCTCCGACTCTCCTCCACAGTTACATACCTGTTTCGCGTTGCCCCTCGCCGAGTTCTGTTTCGATTTCTGTTGACTTGCATCAAGGCGTCACCGAGTCAAACGTTTCATCTTCATGGCGTACAAGTTTCCGTGCGAGTACAGTCTGGGTAGTAATCACGGTCCTTTCCAAAACTCCACTAAAAACGAGAGACAAATACCCTTGTGGCTGAAATACCCAGAGTTCAATTCCCTGCTGTAATTACATTATTGAATATAGTTTCAGTATTCGAGCACCCGCACAGCGTACGCTTGTCGACCGTCATTTCCTGCCGGACTTCTCCTGCATCTCACGCATCGCAGCTCGAGCACTGCGACTGCCTCCCAGTTTCGGGCCCTTTGGTGCCTCCGGTTTGGCGGTCTTGGTAGTCGCGGCCGTCTTCGCTCGTGCCACCCTACGCCGCGACTGAATGGCATCGAGGAAGTCCCTCCGAAACTGTTCCGCGACTCTGTCATCCGCGGCCTGGTCATCCGCTCCCATAGCCGTATCCTCGTCGGGTTCGTCATATACATCCACTAGAACGATCAGATGTTAGCATAGAAGACCTCCTCCCACTCCATGACTCCAGAAGCAACACCACTTACGTTTACTCTCCCGCAAGACCTCCTCCACGAGCCGGTCCCGTTTGAGATCCTCGCTCGTGCGCCGTTTCCGGCTGGGCCACGGTTTCTCGACCCTCTCGGACGACGGCGTACCGTCATCCGCAGAGGAACCATCGGGCTCGCCACGCACGAGTCGTTTCGTGGCTTCCTCTGTCCGCGCGATATTGCGGAGCCGCGCCTCCTGTCCCAGATCGATCTCGTGTAGCTTCCCCATCGACGCTGGTTCTCGTCGCGGGAGATCAGCCGCCGTTTGTGGGCTGTTGGCCTCGTCGGTGGTCGCAGGTTTCGGTTGTTCAGCGGTATCCATGGGCACGTGGTGCCGGTATCGTTTAGCCATTTCGGATTCTATATAGGCCATCCTTATCTTGTTAGTCTCCGTTGCAGATAGACAGGTAGCCCTTGTGCAGGGGAAGGGCCGTTGACGACATCAAGGGAGGGTCCGTACATGTGCTTGTCAACGTCCACGGTTTGCCCCGTGTGGCCGGTGAATCGATCGCACATTGCGCGCACTCGCTCCGACTCGAGCTCTTCTGCTGTGGCGCTCGACACAGCGCTCTTGTCGCTGGCTTCCCCCGATGGGCGCGAGGTGGCGGAGAACTCGATGCCGCCCTTGCGGGCTCGGTGAAGCCGTCGGAGGCGCACTATGTCGACGGGTTGGACGTCTTCTTGGGATTCTTCTTGCGGTAACGACGGTGTCGAGGAGGTGCTGTCGATCTGGGGTTCCTCGGGGCGACGACGTTGGAACTTGCGCCGTTTGACTGGGCGGAAGAGGGTTTCGGGGTTGGGGCTGATGTCGGAGTCCATGATGATGCGACGGTAGGAGAGTATAATGAGAGGAAGAGAGATTGGATGGAAGCCCTGTGGTGATAAGGAAGGGGAGAAATGCGGTGGGAGGTAGTGTGGCAGTAGAAGGAAGGAAAGCTTTTGGTTCCCGCCGCGCAAACCCAACGAACATCTTCCACCCTCCATCTTTCATCTCTCCCCTTCGCACCTCCACCCCCGTCGACCTCTCCGATCTCATTGAGTCGCGTCCTGCTTCTCACTGTCTCCCTTTTCACCTCCGTCTTCTCCGACAGCTCTACTTTTTCTTAAACTGTCACGCCTCCGTCCGTCTGGTCCAGCTGCTGCGCACGCGGTCTCTATCTCGACATGAACCCGTCCGTTCCACCTTCAGCCGCCGAATACGGTGGAGGTATGTCTTCCACCACCCCGTGGCGTTCCCTACACTAGTTTCCTCTGCGATCTACAGCGCGAGAACATCGTCACCACCCATTGCTGACTCTCACCGCGTATAGATGAGGTTTCCGCCATTGTCCTCGACCCCGGATATTCCACAACACGCGCCGGCTTCGCTGGAGAGGACACGCCAAAGTCCCTGATCCCAACATACTACGGGAAATACACGTACGAAGGACAGGAAAGGCTCATCTACGGCGATGATATCTACGTCACTCCGCGCCCTGGTCTCTCCATCCACAACCCTATGGGCAGGGATGGCATTGTGGAGGATTGGGACATGGCCGAGAAAGTGTGGGAGCACTCGTTTACATCGCGATTGACAGGCCCTAAGCCCGGAAACCCCTTCATGAACGGCCTGAACGATGTCCCGGAGGGGGAGATGCCCACCGAGATGGAGGGCGTGGAGTCGAACGAGAAGCCTCTGGCCGACAGCCCGCTTTTGATGACCGAGTGCGGCTGGAATCCCTCCAAGGCGCGCGAGAAAACAATTGAAATCGCCATGGAAAAATGGGACACACCGGCGTTTTATTTGGCGCGGAACGGTGTCCTCGCAGCGTACGTCCACAACCTCCCGTCCCCTGGTCCCCCCGTCTGTACTAACCTCGCTGCTTTGTGACCGCCAGTTTTGCTTCCGGAAAGGCCTCTGCACTTGTCGTTGACATTGGAGCTTCCAATATATCCGTCACCCCAGTGCATGACGGCATGATCCTGAAACGAGGCGTCCAGCACTCTCCGCTCGGCGGCGACTACATCTCCTCGCAAATCCGCGCCCTGTTCAAGTCCAACAGCCCGCAACCCATTACCATCACCCCGCACTATCTCATCGCCTCGAAAACGGCCGTCGATGCCGGCCAGCCCCCGCAAGTCAAGTACAAGACCATCCCGCCCGAGAGCGCCCCGGATGCGTCCTACCGCGCGCTTCTGGAGGAGCGCACGCTTGCCGAATTCAAGGAATGCGTGGTGCAGGTGTGGCCGGGCCCCAACCGACTCCTCGGCCCGGGCCTGAACGGTATCCCGAACGAGGAGGCCGCAAAGACCGCCCCCGGACGGCCGTTCGAATTCCCCGATGGCTACAACCAGCTTTTCGGTGCCGAGCGCTATCGCATCGTGGAGGCGTTGTTCGACGCGAAGGCCCACATCCCGGATCCTGAGTCACCCTTCCCGGCTCCTACCCCGGCGCAGACCATCCCTGAGCTCATCAAGAGCGCCTTGACCGGCGTGGATGTCGATATTCGCCCGCATCTGCTGGCGAATGTCGTCGTCACCGGCGCGTCCAGCCTCCTTCACGGCTTCACGGATCGCCTGAACCAGGAGCTCATGCAGACATACCCTGGCCCCCGGGTGAGAATCTCGGCGCCCGGGAACACTGCTGAGCGGCGGTTTGGTTCCTGGATCGGTGGAAGTATCCTCGCTAGCTTGGGGACGTTCCACCAGATGTGGATCTCGAAGAAAGAGTACGAAGAGCATGGTGCGAGCATTGTCGAGAAGCGATGCAAGTAGATTGAGCCTGGGTTGCGGTGTTTGGTTCCATAGGTTGTCTGTTATTTCCTTTCCGTTTGCTGGGTTTAGACTTGCCCATATATGCCGCGGATCATAATGGATGTTATTTTGGCGTTGACCCCGAGCTGCCGTCTGACTTGATAGTTGGAAACCTGTGGCCTGGAATCGAAAAGGAGTCGTTATGTTAGATAAACTGTATGAGTAACGCAATTGAAGTCCTGATGGTTCACGAAGTTGTCGTAGTGGTTGCACTTACGATTGGACTTACAATCTTGTACTATTTTCAAAGGCTGTATGTTTAAGAATCCGATTGAGTGAAGTGAGATAATTGCCAGTTGCAAGATAATGCCAGACAATATACTGTCGATAGAAGAATCCATGCCCCTTGAACAGTCGACTTGGGTGGTAATCTACTCTAAATAACCTCTAGAACGAGATCCACGATTATAGTCTGCCATCCAAGTCTGAACTAAAGCATCTACGCCTCAGCTGCCAGTGCCTCTCGTCTCGACTTAGAAGCCGGGTCGTAGTAAGGAACTTCACCAAGAGATACGACCCTGTTCCCTTGACGTTTCCCATTGAAATCACTACCGACGTTTAGCTGTTCGAAGACAGAAGAACGCAGATGGAGTCAACTTACTTCGTCGCAGTATGGAAAACGGAGCGACTATTGCCACAAGTTGTCAGCCTCAATTAGCACGAAGACTCCTCTCCCACTTACTTGTCCCATATGGCCAGGTCATTCGTTCCCCACTTGAACCTAACCTGAAGGTCGTGGTTCTCAGCAATGAGTTGATGGACTGACATGAGCAATAAGCATCCCACGGTTGCAGATACGCCAACATTCAGGGGTGTAAACTCACAATAGTCCTTCAGTATCTGGCTCTCACGTTGGGTAACGCCTTCAATCCACCCATTATGGACTTGGCCAGCAGCCCCAAAAAGACTCTTCCAACCAGTGACCGGGTTCGTGCGGACAAGAGGGCTGCAGAAAACATTAGAATCTTGCCAAAAGTCAATTAAGTAGAGAATTTTCGCTCACTGGCTGGCCTTGAAGTCGAACCCTGTATTCTCTGGGGCTCCTCGATCCCCCTCGATAAGCTCGATCCCATGCTCCTTTGCGATTTTGTTGAAGGACGGCTGAACAATTCAGAGAATAAGATTAGCGGTAAATAGATGGTATCAAATTATTTCCTACCTGGTAATGGACAGCTGTCAGAGTGTCCGCCAGCGCTCGGATTGGAGGAGAAAGCCGATCATAGACTTCATATCCGGAGGCCCAGAGAGTATCTCCACCTGTCTGATCTTCTGGAGAATGCGTGATCTTCAGAATGGCATAGTCAGAAGGTACTCTCTCGAAAGAGATACTACCATGTATCAGTACAAGTTTTTGGTATCAATGGATCAAGATATGTACGCACTCCGCATGCCAGCCTTCACTGGCGAGATGACGAATATTGTTTGAAAATCTATCACCATAATATTTTCGATTAACCTGTAATTATTCTGCTGTTAGTTGGCCATCAGGGTTCCTGGCCGTTGGGATTCCTACTTCGGAGGAGATTACTGATATCTCATCGTCTAGCTTTCCGTTCTCATCAACCGAGATGCTTCTCTTGCTGTTGTTGACTGCATGTCGATGGAGCTAACGGAAGTTGAGTATTTAATAGTATCAACGGTCAACTAGACTGATTTACCTTGGAGGTGGCTGGTTTGCCCGTTAACTCTCCAAGTTTCTGACCAAGAAATTTTTGCTGGTCTGAGTTGAGGCTCTGGTTTCGAAAGAAAACAACGCCCCGGCGAGATACTGCAGTTCTCTTAGTATATTGTATGTCTATGTGTCTAGGAAGATATGCTACCCGTAATTGCCAGGTCCTGGATTTTCCTGTCATCATTCAGGATATCTGTCAATTGGAGATCGGTAAACTCCCTCCCAATGACAGGCGTAACGTCAAAGCTTTTATACTCGTCCAAGGATCCAGAGTACTTAAGCGGCCCTCTCGTAGATAGGATTTCTTTAGATGCAGTGGGCCTATTGTCAATGGAACTTGTAACTGGAGTGGTGTTGACAGACGGGGCTATGGTGGTTGTTCTGTTACTTTCAAGTAGAGATAAGTTGAAAATCTCAGAGGAAATGTTGCTATGCGGTATGCCTAGTGATGGTAGCTCCCAATTTATATACTTTTCCCATGACATATGCTCTCTTCCTTTGTGTGAAGGGACAAGGGCTCTAGACACGGGCTCCAATTAGATCTCCTTCTGCCCCTACTAAAAAAATATTGCATCATCCGCCATCAATTGTTCCCAGAATTACTGCTTTTAATCTGGCATATCTGATTGGCATTTTATGTTGTTACAGACTCCTTCCGCTAGTAAGAACAAATCCAAAGCCTGTAAACTCATCGCAGTTTGTACAACCCCTCACTGACGACATATTGCAACATAATGTAGATTGGAAGCATAAGAAGGATACTTGGCCACCAGTACAATCTCTTATAATGTGCTGCTCATGGAGGGAGGGTGAAGTTGGACTTGTTATCTATACACCAAGGTGTCAGTATAGTCGAGGAATGGTGTGCCACCCCTCGGAATATAGTACGTACCATTGGGGGTCACTGTGACATATTCGTGGCTAAGACTACAGATTGTGACTTGAACCTTGTGGTGTATATGTTCGATTAAAAGCACTGAGAACGCCATGTATCTTGTTTGGCATGAGATTGAAAGGCGTTGCTGATATGCAATTGGATTCCTCTCAGATTCCCGGACATTTACTGAAAATAAGAAAAGACATATGACATGAGAATCCCATGAAATAAATAACAGCTTATAGTATTCAATATTATTCTGCCGTGTACAGAGTTCTTTGATGCCGTAGTCCTACACACATGAAAGTATTGTGCGCATCTGGGGCCAATGATGAGCACACAATTGGTCTTATCTGGAAATGCAAGGTCTTGCAAATTTATAAGGACCCTTTGATGCGGTTTCAAAAGTAACTTATTCCAGTAGTCATGTAGTCACGTGTCTAATGATGGAAACGAATACAGAACTACCATTCCGATCTACATGTCATATATTGTCTATATAAGGCAGTATACGTGAGTAATATCCAGGCAATTTTACCACCAGCCAAATTTTTATTTTCTATAGGATATTGGATTATCTTATCATGTGCCATACCCAAGGGCCAGGACTTCATAGCTTCGCCCCGCCTTTCCTATCCTTCAAACTTCTCCAATACTTATCCTTAAGCTGAAGGATCTCAAACCCCTGCTCTGCCCATTTTTCCTCGAATTCTGGCAGCTCATATGCCGCCGTGCCTTGAGCTGGAGGGCCCGCAATGTCCCGTAAGCTGTTGAAATAATCACCAAAGTCTGGCTTAATCTCATGGAAGATAGTGCTAGGGCCCTTATACTTCAGTCTTTCGGTCTCCCATATATCTTGATCCTGTGGACTTGGAAGAGGCTGGGCATTATGATTGGCAAAGTAGCGGGCCACAGTAACAGCCTGATACTCGTATACTCGGAAGCTCAAGGCGCCCCGAACTTGACCCACCAATGCCAAAGACGGGTCTCCAATCTTGAATATATGCTGATAGAATCCTGCAACGCGGTTGCTTGGGGTGACTGGATCGGGACGGAGGAACGGATATGATAGTTTGTAGCCGGTTGCGAAGATGAGCTTGTCCACGCCGTCGACCTTGGATCCGTCACTGAATGTTATGCTGATACCGGTTGGCTTCGTCTCAATTTCCCTGATGGTTGGCTTAATGGTAACTCCCGGTAATGTGAAAACGTTCTGAAGGGCTTCATTGCTCCCTCGCTGGGAAAGATATAATGGGCCCTTTACCACGGAATGCAAATCCGCAATAAGATCAGCGGACGAGATGTTGCCTCCGACAACAACAACTTTCTTATTCACATAGACGTCTGATGAGCGAAAACTCTTGGAGTGCTCAAACTTAGTTGGATGAGCCTGGAAGGCAGCGGCCAACCCGGGTATCTCCGGTATTAGAGGCACATTGTAGTGGCCTGAAGCCACGATAACAGCGTCGACCTCTTCTTGCCACCAGTATTCTGCAGGTTGATCCCGATAAAAATGTCCAGATTGTCGAAGGGTCAGTATCCACGTGGATGCCTTTTTCTCGACCTTTTCAACAGTAGTGTTAAACGAGACCAGATGTATGTATGGACGAAAGAGGTCTTCTAGATATCCAGCAACCACGCGGAAAGGTCTTGTCGGGTTTCCTCGGCCAAATTGTTTAACAGATATGGCTGAATTAACCTCGGGGAATGGAGTGTGCGTAAACGCCATTGCTTTTGCACCAACGTTGCTGTCGAGGGTATCATAGATACCTGTTCGCGCCGTAGTATCCTCGGCCACGGGAGGGGTGAACCGAGGAAATTCGGTAGGAATGGTATTCCTCTCCTCCGTGTGGTCTCCAGGGACAGGGAAATTGTCCGGGACCGGGTCATAATGCCAGATACCCCCAACTCTGTCTCGACGCTCGAACACGCGGATACGGTCAAAGACGTTCTCATCATGTAGGGCCTTGACAGCGGAAAAGCCGGAAGGGCCAGTTCCAATAACCGCAATATTCCTATACCTGGGAGCCATTAATGCTGGGGACTCTGATCAAAAAGTGAGTTTACTCTTCCAATCCAGGATTCATGCCTCTCTTTATGAAACCGACTCGATGGCGCAAACAAGTGACGGTATCGTTCCATTGGTATCCTGGCATATTACCCCACCGTCATTTGGAGCAAAAGGATCGTTCTGAGCGAGATATATTTATTTTGCGCGCAGTGTTCCGCCTGACGTGATCCACGCTAGCATGATGTTTGCTGCAGTGTACCCCATAATTATCCTAATAGATGATATACCACTATGATATTGGTGAATAACAATGCATAACCTCGACTACGCTGGGGCCTATTAAATATCATATATCTAATTAATTTAAAGTGGAATATCAACCGTTAAATTTTGAGTTGTGCGCCTAGGAGCTTATCACTATACAGGGTTGTTGGTACACATTAGAACCCCACAGATAACCTCATTCCAGCCATACTGACGCAATTGTTGGGCAGTAATATTAATTGAAATCGCTCTACGAATAAGATAATTAACTTAATTTAGCATTTTTCCATTTTACTGGGGACTGAACGCACAACAGCGTGTGAATATAGCAGAGTTGTGATATTAATGTCTACTCAGTTACGTGAGACGACACGGAAAGAGTCTAGCTTGTACAGATATAGTGATATTAATACTTTCCAAATTGCAGGTTACATTGAATTTATGTGTACTTTATACGTTTCGGTCCCCTATATTGTCAATTGGGGTGCGCTGCATTTTGCGATTTCAAAGCCCAAAAACCCAGTACAAAGCGCCAAATTATTAGAATTACCCACAGATGGAAAGGTTTTTTTGAAGAATCTTTGAAGTATCAGCAGCCTCCAGGACGTCGTGTTGATACTAAGTAATAGCATATGCTTATGTCGTTCCATATCTGGTAGTCGAGAGATAGTAATAAATATAGTCATGACAGAGCCTGGTAAATATGCGGAAGAGAAATTTATATGTGCTCTGAGCAATAAAAGATCTGCTGAACCAGTACAGAGAACCTACTCCGGTATGGATCCCGGTAAAAAGACCTATCGCGAGGCTGAAAGTATAATCCAGAATCTCTATGAATTTTGGAAACCTCAATCAATTGATTGCATAGCAACCATATTTACAGAGAGGTTTATTATTCAATAATACCGACCACCTTACAACACGGAGGAAATTGGCAAGAAGTTTGCAAAGTCCTACACTTCAGCTTGGGCTTTAGACGTGTTCGCGTGGATGACACGCTCTGTCATTTGATGACTTCTCTGCTTTGGCTAAAGCCTTTCTACGATCTAAATCAAAGTCTCTCAGGCCAAGGTAGAATCTTAACATAGACTATGTTTATTAAGATGCTAAAATCCAATCAATCTTCTGATGTGGGTTAGATGCATTATTCAATCGTACATAATGCCCTACACCATCAATATTTGAGCGATCTAGTGTTCTAGTTTTGATAGTCTTCATACAAAAACCGCATTTTATCACTTAGATGCTCATGACTTTCCGTTGTCAAGGTGTTCATTTGGTCATCGGAGACATCGACGAACTCGACGAATTCTGATTGAAATGAATGAATTGTCATGGATCATTTAGGCGAGGTGGTGGATATTGAGTCAGCTTTCGACGGCGAGGAAGCTTCCGTGTATGAAGCTGCCGATTGATGGTCTCGGCTTACAGCCCTGGTTTCAGAGTTTGGTATGGCATTCGGACGGAAAATTTGTATTGAGACGTCAGATGTCAGCATTAGCATAGGCTCAAGTCAGTTTTCTCAATATGTGGTAAGCCCCGCATTGAGTCAAACACTGCCCAGACGGGTCGATTATATGCCTGTGGTAAAGAACTGCAAATAACTCTCCCACTGCCCACCAACGTACAGAGCGTGTTTTCCGCGGTTCTGATTCGGTTCCTTCAGCAAGTGTGGAAGAGAAGGAACCCCAAGCTTCTCCCCACAAATCTTCAATACCAATTTCTCCCCTGCTTCAAAGACGATACCTGTGGGCCACAGCTGAATCTCCAATCTGACAACCTCTCCCGGTTGGACCTTCTCAATGCGCTCGTACGACAGCGTCTTCCAGGTCTTCCCTGACTTTTCAGTAGAGACATGTCGACGGGAGGAACGCAGAATTCCATTGGGGCCCCAGTATCGGAACACCGTGTTCTCCGTGAGCTTGGCTTGCTCCTCAGCTGGGAGACCGTCTGGTGTTGGGATGTTCAGGTTCGACAAAATATTCCCCTCCTTGTCAGCCTTGAAAACATGTGTATATATGTCCAGATCGTCGTGGTCAGGGGCAGAGGCATGGATAACCAACGTGCTAGGACCAACAATTGTCATCTTAGAGGGAACGTCAAAGGTAAAGGCAATCTCCTCAGCCGTATCAGCCTGAAAATGTAAGATACCCGATTGAACAAGGGGCTTCTGGCCTGATAGTTTGCAATCAGGACGGAGATACAACCGGCTGGACACAGCAGATGGCAACTGCCAGGGGAGGTCTGAGAACTCTCTGTTGATAATGGGTGGCTTTGTATAGTTTAGGAGTGCTAGACGCACAGGGGACGTCAGTGGCCAGTTATTTCTGGTATCTTTCAGATAATAACTGAAGAATTTGTCAAGGTCTTGGGTGCGGTCTTCCCAGTACAGGTCGTACCACTCTTGTGTCGAATGAAGGACCAACCTGCGAGCCTATTAGCTTCTCATAGCTAAGCTTCCAGATGCACCCGAACAAATACCATTTATTTGGATGCGGAATCTCCTCAAATGCACGCAAAGAGCCAATACAGTGTAGGTCTGATGAATAACTGGCTCCAATATAGACAGGAACTTGGATTTCGGAAAAGTCCGCGCGCTTATCCTCCAAGTAGTCGTTGGTGATGGTATATGGATCAACCATAGCACCTAAGTCTTCTTGTTGCTGTCGACCCGGTAAGACGTCGGCAATTGAACGTGCAAATGTCGTCCATGGGATACCCCCACGGAAGCAGTCTTCTCGGAAAGGATCAGACAGACCTTCCAAGGGTGCAATAGCTGCGAGATGCGGGGGTTGTTGAGCCGCAATGAAGTACTGCGATATGGCAAGCCAGGAGTTCCCAGCCATACCTATCTTCCCATTGCTCCAAGGTAACTTGGCGAGCTCCTCAATAGCGTCATGGCCGTCTTGACCTTCACCAGTGCCCCACCAGCGGATATCGCCCTCAGAGTCACCAACGCCCCTTGGGTCGATGTTGACAATCGCATAGCCCCTGGGCACCCATTCAGCCGGGTCAAGTCTACATTTCTCGTGTTCAGCGGAGTCCCTCCATTTCCTTTTTAGGAGAAGAAACGTACCCCTCAAAGTCCTCATATCCAGAAAGACGATCGGCAGGTATACCGGCTCGTAGGGGCATAGAATGGAGGTTCAATAGCCCAGTCCCAGACTTGCCGTATGGTCCCCACATCACAACGGCAGGCACCTTCTGATCTCCTACAGGACGGAAGATATCCACGCGGATCGTGGTCCCATCTCGAAGGGTCAGGATTTGGTTCTGGTCGAAGATGACAGGAGACACCAAGGCACGGCAATCTGGACGTTTCTTATGACCGGCCGGAAGCACTGTATTTCTCGCTGTGGCTGGAGCAGCTTGTGGTCTGGATGTGTCGCGCATCTTAACGTCAATCGAGCCAACCTTGAATGGCGCCATGATAGTGCAATGGCCGGTGAATAGTTAGATCCTTTGGGTGTTCGGAGGATGGATGCCAAGTGCCTTAAAGGGCAAGACATTTCTGGGAGAGGGGTTTGGAACTTATACGATAGAGCTTGATGCTTCGGACAGCCTGGAAGCCGAGGAAAATGGCAAATTCCTAGGTACCGCGATATTGGCACGATTGAGACCAGCGGTCTTGAACTATAGGTGCCGATTATAGGTGCCGAGTAGTATACAACGCCTGTTGCCTTAGTTCCGCTTACAAAGCGCTCAGTGAGTTCCGGATCTCCGCTTACATACACCACCTGAGACGCAACCTCATGCCCCGAAAAATTTCATATGCGGGCTTTGAGGTTTAGAACAATATCAAGTTGTGCTCGGAGCCTCTACCCCACGCAGTACCAGTATTAGCTTCTCAGTACTAATAAGTCGCCGTTTATGATTGGCTAACACAGCAAATTATCTCCTTGCTTACTTACTAGCGGCTGCGTCGGGTTGAAATCCAGCGTTTCTATATACAGTATTCAAGGCAAATGGTCGCTTACATGCTGGATCCGTGGACGTACCAATCCAATGATGTACTCTGGACTACGTGATCGCTAAGCGCCCGCTCCTTATTTAATAATTTGCAGTGGACCTTACGAGCCTCTCCATAGATATGATGGAGAAATTCAGGATATTACGGAATATGGACAGCTCGCAGAACACTCATGCTTATTGTATGGAAAATGCGCCCTATAGGTGACAAGAAGACTTAATTTCTTTTTCCCTTCTTTAGGTAAAAAGAGTCCTGTGTCAATCTTACCCTTATCGGAGGCATATTATGTGAAGCAGCCACTTGCGCTTCCCTTATGCAGGCGTTATTGTGTCATCTCGAAATATCGTACGTAGCTGCGAGCGCATGATCCCTGAGGTTTAAGGTTGTTTGTTCATATCTCGTCCTATTCCTTATATGTCCCACGGACTTGTAAGAATTTAGGCTTGATAATGTTGACTATTATCCCCTCTTTTTTTTTTTTTTTTTTTTTTCAGGGGAACGCAAGCAATGCTGCCATTGAATGCTACCGATGAGAATAGTAAAGAATAAGGTAACGGCTTGAAGTAACAATCTGAAGTTATGCAAAAGACAGGCCTAACTTTTGTCAAGACTCAATTTGAAGTCCATTATCCACGTCAACTTATACATGAAGCTGAGATACTCATAGAGAAAAAAAAAAAAAAAAGAAACCAGAGAAGAGGAAACTTTGCATCAGCGGCATGGAGAGATCGATCCTTTCCTCCGCCATTGATTTCTGACAAGAATCACCTCGGTACATAATCTACTATAGGAGTAGTAGAGATTTTAGTTCCCTCTGGTAGAGCATAGAATTCCTTCAGGGCGTCAATGTCGGATTGCTGGATCTCTGGAGGCTCTTGGCGATAGTTCATCACTGAAAGCGGGTTTTTCTTATCGATCTGTACCGCGTTTCCTTCGAAGAAAGGACCAGGATCCATAGCAAACTCATGTCTTAGCCCCATGACGTGTCCTAATTCATGGGTAAACACCTTCCAAAGGTTCTCCTTCCAGCCGGGTTGGAACGCATAGTCATAAACTCGAAGGAAGTTTAGGTCATTGTTATTTGGAAAGTAGGCGCTAGCAAGCGTAGATCCCTTATTGCCACCGTTGCAGAGGACGAAATTTGCATCTTTTGCTAGTGGAACATATTCAAATATGACTCCAATATTGATTCACTTGTTCCACTCTTCAGCGGCTCGACGAAGATGTGCTCCAGCATGTTCTGCATCTTCTTGTGAACGATATCCCATTTTCCAAGCGCTCCATTTAACCACAGAATTAGGTTTCCATCGTGGGACTTCAAATTGCATGCCAACCATGATTGCAGCCGGGTCGGCCTCCAAATTTTGGGGAACTGACTCTTGAGTTATACATATAGGAGTGGCTGGAAAAGTCCCTGTAGCAGTCGAAAGAGTATTTGGAATATTTCGGAAGTCGAGAGTATCCAAAGCTGCAGGTCCAAGATGTTGTGCGGTGGCTTGGAGAAGAATCTCCCGGTTACTTGGGTTATCTGGGGCCATGACAGAACCTGGATATGGTGTGCCACACCAGTCTTTTGGGAGTTCAGCCAGGGCAGTATAAGGCTTTTCAACAACACGATTGAAACAGACAGCTGAAACTTATCAAAGTGCGTTGATCATACAGATATTTTAAAAAGATGCAGGCCCCGAAACTATAGGTTTTAATAATGAATGGAAGCTTCTTCCAATTTCAGATTTCTCATTATGATGCACATTCAAGGTTTTATTATCCATGGTCTATAAGTTCTAGGCTAGCAGGTATTATAGTTAAAGTACTCAGTCTATTTTAATGTTCACAATAAATTCCTGTAGTAGAGGACAGTATTTTTAAATTGGTTGGTTTGTTCCCTTAAATTTAAATGTTAAGATATAATATTTTAAAGACAGAATCAAGCTTAAAAGTAACAGAAAGTGGAAGTATGATCTTATATCACATATTGTCTATATTCTACTTGGGTATTATGTTTTATATTTTCGCATAAGGTAAAAGCATGAAGCTCTTTTTACGGTCAGGTCACTTGATTTCAGCAATGTACTATCATGGTTTTTATATAGAAGTGATTGGTGGTTATAGTTTCCGCAAAGAAAATCCATTGAGACAAGCACTGTTATTGGTGGAAAAGATACCGCCCGTAGAACAGAAAGATAATTCATTTGGAGAGAAACTCTTCCACAGGCCGTAAAGAAAGTTGGGCATGTTGGTATCAGGGTTCGTAGGAGGATGACCTCTGATTGACTCGAAAAAAACATGTCACTGTGGACGTAATTGATTAAAGTCACTCACTGTGTGCTTATGTTGACAGGAAACTGGATGTTGCGATGGTGACATTTCAAACAAGCCGACTCCCTCGAGGGGATCGAAGCAGGGATTGCGCTAAGCTTTAGGAATCCGTCAATCTAGGAAGAAGAAAGCTCCCCCACATTTTCCACTTGGTGGTGTGGGAAAAGCTCCATCGATGCAGCAAAAAGGGAGAGGACAAAGTGGAACCACATGGCATCAGATCACTATATTAATGAAAAGTACAAGTGCGGACCAAGCCTCACCCTGTCAGATTTTACATATCTCCTTCTCCATCCATCCTCTTCCAATGTCTATCATCCCTCGAATTGAAGATTACGATCCTACCGCCAAGCCTCAGGCCCTACTTCTCAAGGATGCCCATCTGTTGCTGGAGCACCCGTATCTCCCTTTAGAGACCGGATGGGCTGTGGCCCCGGATGGGATGCATCATGTTGCGGTGTCAACCTACATGCGGCATTGCACGGGTGCCATGTTTGACTGGTGGTTCGGATTCATTCACAAGACTGAGCATTACAAGTTGTGGCATCCCAGAGACCATGTTTTCTCAGACTGGGATGGGCCCCGTGAGAACAGTTCTACTTATATTGGTATGGCGACCGTTGCCTCTCGTGTTTAGACCATCGCCTTTTCGTATGGTCTGCCGCACCTGTTGCTAACGTCTTTTCTCTCCGTCAACTAGGTGGTCATCATTTGGTTCATGAATATATCGGAGAACATCTTTCGAAATTAAAGATCTCATTCATCAGTCCCCACGAATTTTTTGGTCTGGATTGGAATGAATCGCTCAAACAAGCCGGCTACTCCACGGCCGTCTGCGCTCGTACTGGCATCTGGAATGATGATGGGACCGCAACGTATGTTGGCCATATGATCCACCTGATTAAAGATGAACCGGATGGCTGCCGACTACGGTCCCGATTTTGGGCTGGTGACCAGGATGGTCTCACTGATGCTAATGTTCGGACAACATCGGTGCCGCCATTCTTCGGTCCTGGTCTTGTCAAACACTGTACAGAGGAGATGGCTATCCTTGCTACTAGATTGCCGGCGATGTATGCGGACTTTCGCCAGAAAGAGTAGTCAGGATACGCGGATGCGCCGTGCGCTTCTTTCGTTGCCTGGACTTTTATGAACCTCTCCCGTTGTCCATGAAAGGAGGCATGCCTCATCCAGGGCTCAGATTGTATACGATGCGGAGTACAATTACCGACAATACACACTCATGGATATTTGCTATCTCTAGGCTCTCTAGGCTTTGCTGTGTACCACTTCCACGTTAGTCCTTGAGAATTTATCGTAGTGTGCCAGTAATTCTGGTCTAGTCCTGTACGGACCAACCAGGTCCCTCCGACTCCATCTCCCGGATACCTTCGCATGGCGGGGAGCAATTGCCCCAAAAACCATTCGGACTGTGTCAACATTCTCGTTTGCCTCTGGGTTTATTCTAAGGAGAAAGAGCTGCGTAGACGGTGTCTTCTGCAGGATTTATTCATGGGTACCGCTCGCAGGGCCAAAGCACCCCTCCTGTGAGCTGTACAAAACGCATGTGGGGACAATGAATGGGGAATACCACGTGGAGGTGGGAATGTCTAAGTGGGAATGTTCAAGTGGGAAAATCTGAGTGGGAGTTGAAGTCCATACCGTATTCAATCCAAAATGGGAAATCGGACATACTAAGGTACTCTTGACTGGACTGATGCCTTTGAGTTCATCGGACAAGACCAACCCCCAAGCTTAGCAGTCTTTCCGCTGTGTACAAGGCAGTTGGACTATCAGCGTGTCATGCGCCGAACAGTTCCAGAGATGGAACAATATAATTCAGGGCCACACTGACTTGATCTTAGAGGCTAAACTATGAAATGGCATTATGTGCTTCTAGGAGATAAAGAAGACTTGTATGGTTTTATATTCTTTCGAAGATGGGTCTTGGGGCATCACGTGGTATCGTCAAATTCCAACCCCCGTCGGCCAAGCGCACACAACCAAAACTCATATTCCCCCAGCCATCCATGATCACCGGTTGGGATAATGTTTGTGGGGCGAACAGTAACTTTCTTCGATATGCATGGTGCCATTTATCTTACTACTTCAAATGAAAACCGTGGTTTGCCCCATAACACTATATTCCTAATCCTGATTATATTGACCGGGGATAACGGCCAATATGTGCCGAACAGGCTGCAGCGCCGTGGATAAATGCACGCAATTCTCATCAATTACGCATGATCTCCGTTTCTTTCAGGATGTTATAGAGGAGAGGTGACTGGTGTAATAGGAGCTGGACTCCTAGGCCATGTCGGATCGTCTCCACGACGCACATTCAACAACGGTTTGTGTCGTACGATATGAAATCCCTCGAGCTCACAAGCTTGAAAATTGGGTAATTTGCCACTACAGAAAGCATAATTACTGATAGATATCATTAGATCCAATCAATCTCCTCTGACTGGAAGGGTCAAGGTATGAAGTATGTGCGTCGGAGCGAGGACTTGCCCTCGTCTGGTGTCTGGTACTTTGCCCTTCGCTTGGTGTACTTGCGGCAGCCTGAGGACTCCAAACTGGCAGCCTAAGGCCAAATTCCCCGAAGTGATATCCTTCACTTCCAGGAAATCCCCTCACCAAATGCGATCAGATGGCCTAGCAGTCTATCTGGCTCCTGGGAACTCCCGGCCGCTCAGTTGAAGCTTAAATTACCTTAATTCCCTGAGTACAGGTCGACTTGAAAAGGGGCTTACGTTCGAATCCCCTCAGGCCCCAACCTGTTGGGATATCGAGGCTAGTCGGTGAACTCTTCAGATGGTGCGCTCGCCTCGGCGAGAGAGTGTGTGATGCCGGCACCACTCGATCCTAAGCACGAAGAGGCGTTTCCAGGTTGCAATCTTCCCCTTCGCATACCGGTATTTTTCCCCCCTTCTTTTGGAGGAGATGAGGCTATCCAGTAGCGTTCTGGATGTAGTAGTCGTATTCCTCCAGTGACTACCACGCATTTCCGCACTTTCCTCCCTGCAATTCACCAGCCCCCAACCTTTTGATAACCATCACTTTCCCAAACAGAAGACCTGAAGCCATCCAGAGGCTCTAATTCCCACCCTGTTTAAATTTTGAAGCTTTTTTATCGGCCATCACCACCCACATGGCGCAACCACCAGATCAGTGACAATGCAAAGTATACCACACACCATTCATATATATTATTGATATCTTTACGTACCTAGATAAATACGCCACAATGCAACATATAGTCATACATCTACCTGTTAGTCAACGACCTTGTTGTCGCTCCCCGGCTGTCTTCCTTTGCATCCATCCACTCCACCCATCGCGAGGAGGGACCAGGAGATCAGCCCCTACTCATCTCACAAACCAACCTCATCAAGTTATATGATGTAATCTGCTCTTTCTCTGTCACTCTGACTGTCTACTTTCCAGATCTCGTTGGTAGTCGACACCACCGTACTTGGGTGATGTTGTTGTAATCTCGCCAAGAACGGCTGTCAAGCAGACCCGACCGGGCTAAACCTAATCGACGATAACCTACTCCGTACCGAGTTACTACGTAGTATGGAGATACGTACTTGGAGACAAACGAAGTGTTTTTATTTTTACATGATGAGCCTGGTTACAGCTGTTGACTGGGAGTCAACTGTGCCTTCCATAACCGAAACGCCCCGCCTCCCTGGTCTTAACAGAACGTCCTGTGTACATCCTTATCCTTCAAAGCTTCCATCTAAACCGAGGATGGCGCCACTCGAGATCTTCCATCTGGAACCCATCCCAGCTGTCCGACAACCCGACCATGGCCTTATCCCGCTTTCTATTGTCTGCCATCATCCAGAGTAGTAACGAGGTTGAAATGACAAGCACAGCAACGGCCACCGCTATATTCAAGCTACTGGCGATGTGAAATCCGGGCGCGTCCCTCGGCACATAGGACCATGTCGCCACGAGTCCGCCGCAGTTTCCAAACATGAGCGTTGCGCCGATCCCCACGGAGCGAGTGGCGTCCGACACAGTGTTTGCCGATACAGTCGCCGTGACGAAGACGACGAACGGCATGCAAAAGCTTGCCATAAAGAACAGCGCAGCGTAGCGAGCCGAGGCATTCGTCGTCCCGAGGAAGATAGCGAATCCAAGGATGAGAAATGGCATACTGACGATGTAGAAAATAATTCGTCTATCGAACCGACCCATGAGATACGGCAGAAGGACTGTGAAGAATGCCCCAACCACGTACGGAGGGACGGTGTAAAGCTGTTGAGTCACGACGGTGCTGCCAGGATATATCGTCCGGACGATGGTGGGAGTGAAGAACGCCACGCCCTGAACGGTGATGTTGATCAGGAGAAATGCAGCGGACGATGCTAGTGTGACCGGGTTCCAGATGGCGCGAAGGAGCTTGTTGGCGTCCAATTTATCGTCGATACCCTGCTGCGTGGCATGGTCTTGCTTCAGGCGGTTTGTCGCCAACGTCCTCTCTTCTTCGGAGAGCCATTTCGCAGTCGCGGGGCTGTTGGACAGAGTGAAAAAAGTTATGACCCCAATGCCGCAGGTTATAATGCCTTCGATCACAAAAATCTTTTCCCACGAATGCACAGCGCCGAAATCCTCCAAACTCAGTATGCCTGATGCAAGTAGCCCTCCAAACGCTCCTGCTAAAGGGGCCATGACGACATACAAGGCAAGACGAAGGCCGAGTTCCTTTCTTGTGTACCAGCGGGAGAGGTAATAGGCAATACCTGGTAGGATACCGCCCTCGAAGCATCCTAAATGGGGGAGCTGTCAATCATGTGGGAAGCAAGATGGAAAGCGCAGCGCATAGCCCTTACCGAGGAGGAAACGCACACCACAGATGCTGTTGAAATCCTTGACAAAACCCACTGCGATAGAACAAACTCCGAAGCATACGGTAAGAAAGGGGAGGAACCTTTCGGGTCCAAAGTATTTACACGCCATGTTTGAGGGGATTTCCAGAAGAATGTACGGAATGTAGAAGATGCTGAGGACAATGTTGTAGTCGTACCCCTTTAGCCCAAGGTCTTCCTCCAGGCCCGCAAGTCTCGCATTACCTTTATCCATTTTTAATAGTGCCCTCTGTGACCGAATGAGAGTCTTACCAATATTGGTCCGATCGATGAAACAGAAAAGGTAGATAAGAGCCACAGAAGGGACGAGGCAGAGGTCATTCTTCCTAAGTATCCGGGCTACTGACGCCTCGTCGAACTGACCTGCAGCATGGGACCTGGAAAGCTCGCCTTATATCAGCGTCGACACGGTATATATCTGGATACTGATTGAGATCACTCACTCGCAGTCCGCTAGAGTATTGGCTGCCTGCGCCTCTAATTCGTCTGGAGCGATCTCCTTACGCAGACCGTTGTTGGATTCGAGCGGACTGTGACCAGCATCGTGCTTGGCCGCGACAGACTTCATTTAAAAGGAGCGATTGAGGATTTCTTGGGTACAGGGGTTTGTAGAGACATAGGAATACGGGGCTACTTGCTAGTGGCGGACATCCTGATACTTATACCTGGTGCGCTCACCGCGCGTTGAACTCGCCAAGGCGCTATGAGGGGAAAAGAGAACGAAACAAAGAAATAAAAATTCAAGTTCCCCAGAAAGTGACACAAGTTCCACATCTTGGACCTGGGGAACCCGTGCAACTCCAGGCTCGGTTGTTGTCAACAGCCGAAAGGACGAAGCGACTTCTCGGCATCAAGCTTTGAATCGAAGCTGATTGGGTGAAGGCGGCGCCAAGTGAATCTATATAGGGCTTGGAAGTTTCCCTCTTTTCAGGGATGTGGGGTTCCTGGGGATTTGTGGGCCATATCATGCATTCTGTCCCTGCCAGAGACTACATTGCCCGCTCTAATCAGCAGATGGAAGACACTAATCGCCAGCCGTCTGCGCAATAACCTGTCTTCCCAGACATATCCGGTTACTTTGAAGGTGCCTAAACAAATAAGCGAGACATTTTATTCAACCTCCAGTTCGACCGTGGGCAGTTGTTGGGGACCTCAACAATGTCGACTGCTTCTTATGTGTATCATCGCACCCTCGTATGTACAGGGCTGCTTCAGCATATTTAGCCACACTTGCGTGCCGAATTCAATGCAATCTTGATACCACAATTACAAATAATAAATACATTGAAAGCCAGCACTGTAGGTATAATTCCCTAGACCATAGACTAACGCATCTTGGTTTTCGTAGGGCTATGTCTTCCCGCGCAACAGAGCCTATTCCTGGACTGTCTCAGAATCCCGACAGGTGTGAGTAGAGCTTTTAATAGGGAATGACCTATGTGCTTTCGTATCCCACTTCCACGAGACGACCGAAATATCAGCGGAGCACATCAGGCTTTGACAAATAGTATCGATGCAATGATCAAGATGCTCTATCGAGAGATCAGTCTCGTTAAAATGGGCGACCATCTGAGAATTATCGGGTTCGAGGAGAGCAGCGTCCCGGCCATATAGACCTAGCCGTAGTCGGTTCTGCACTCGTGGATATTAGCACCCGTAGGTGTATAACTGATCTAGCGTAGGGAGGCTACCAGGCAATGAAGTTCGTGAAATACATCCCGTTGAACTACGTAATGGTCTGGCACTTTGTCATGTGGCCGAGTTGGGTCCAATAACTTTACTGCTTCTTCCATAGTTATTGAACCGACACCAGCTATAGAGTCTTAGCTGCACGATAGGCATTAAATGAGGTGACCTCTTGATTGACCTTGGTAGAGATCTTCCCTACCGTATTATTCTTCTTGCTGGGAAAGCGTTCATACTTGGTCAAATCGGAAATGCCGTGGTCAAGTGTCACAGTTTTGTATCAAACTACATCTCGAGCAGACACTATCATAAGACGATTAGGCAGAGCCCAAATAGAGAAAAAGGCATTTGGAAGTTACCAATAGAAATCTCATCTTTAATCCAATAGTGCGCGTTTGTTTTCTGACCCCTAGGCATGAGAATCGTGGAACTTACAAGGGCCGCAATAATAACCCAGTGGCCAGCTACAGCCAATATGAATCGCCAATTTTGCGCTCACGAGATGTTACCAATCGCTACGTCCTGGATGATGTACAGCCCAAGCGCAGTCTTGACGTGGGGGCTACTACTCTGGATGAGTCCGCCGCTCAGCATGATGCGGTCGGCCTCGAACGGTGTGATTACGATGCCAGTGGCCAAAATAAGGCAACTGCAGATGAGAAAGGGCACTGACATGCGGGTCTATGTGGCCACAATAGAGAAGCAATTACGACAGCTTCGGACTGGACTCGTGGAGGGCTACTGGCGTCGTCCCAGATGCTGCGGAGTTCATTCGTTTTGTTAAGTACACCCCACGCCGAAGTCACTGTTTGCGCACCTCGAGGCAGAGAACAAAGGTACAATTCAAACCATTGGGTGATTCATGCAGATCCAAGCCGCTGTAGACGCCAGTGACGGTTGTCCGTACTTTGTATATCTTTTGGTCGTTCAATAGCAATCGTAAGTCATGTGACAGTATGAATCAGCACACGTCATACCACGTGAGAGACAAGGTGGGGTACGCCCAAAAGGGAAATCGGGGAGCGGGCGAACATTGGGAGATCTGGAATCCCGCCAACACGATCAAAGCCGTCTTGGAGAACGGCCGGTTCCTAGTTGTCTCGATTGACCAGATTCCCCCTTGATCGCATTAGCACGCTGCACGGGAGATTCGCTCCACTGACAGGTGGATGGTTCGTTTCCCCACCCCGCCGACGCGCCCGCCTGATCTGTGCTTCTCGTTCCACCGGCCACCGCCGCCGGATCATGAGACGATGGGGGAGGAGGGGAATGCCAGCTCCGGGGCCAGGATGACGCCCGACGTCAGGAGCGATGGCGTGCACCGCCGCCGCGGGTCGTCGAGTGCCTCCCAGGTGCGACAGCTGGCCCAGAATCCGGAGCATCATCCTGGCCGTGGCGGCACCGATTCGTCACGATCACGGGACCGGGGTGGTCAGCAACAGTCGTCGTCCCAAGCCAGGAACTTTGAGTTTGTCCTGGTGACGGATAATGAGTCTCGGCGCCAGGTGCGGCGCCATGCCATGCGTCAGTATATGCACCAGCGGCGTCTAGACAGCATTGCGCGGCTGGGGACTTCGCGCGCGCCTGTGGGTGGCTGGACAGCTCGTCCGTCCTCCTCCTCCCAGGCGTCTGGTTCGTCGTCGAAGGTGGAGGAGGATGAGTCTCCGGAGGATGATGTTAAGAAGGTGGTCCTGGCAAAGGGCGAGGCTACGCAACCCGCAAAGGATACCCGCGCGTCGGTGGTCAAATCGAATCCACGGAAGATCAAGCGTGAAGACACATCCTGTCCGCCTCTGTCGGAGATTAATCCGTCGACTGCACCCGTATACCGCGGCAATGGAGGCTCAAAGGATCCTTTCAGCTCCTACCCTATCGAGATCAGCAATGCGGATCATCAGTTGATCCAACATTGTAAGTACCTCACCAGGTGCAAGAGAAGCGTAGACTGCGTCGGAGACTTGGACTCCCCACCCGCATGCCCTACACTGTCCCGAATAGGAGCTTACAGTTGCAAGTTGTGGTGACCTATCCGTCGATGATGTACAAGTTTGTGAATTCCCTCGCGAACAACCCAATGGTGGAGATCTTCCGGCAGTTTGCCCTGCACGATGAGCTTCCTTTCCAAGCCATGCTGGCCATCGCCTCGAAGCACCGGGCCGGCGTCGAGGGGAAGAAGGAGTCCGTGCAGAGCCTGACACACAAAATGCGCGCGCTGCGACTGATGAACGAGCGCATCCAGACCGATTCGACGGGCCAGCTGGACGGAACGATCTACGCCGTGGCCACGATGGCCGTCATCGAGGTATTTGCGCCTCTCCACCCATCATGGTGTTGCTGACACCGCCGAGAAATGGTCCAAGGACAGCTCGATCGAGCGCATGCACTTCAGGGGGCTCGCATCGATGATCCGGTACCGCGGCGGAATGCAAGGCATGCGTTTGTCAAGCCCGTTCCTAGAGAAAGTCATATACTGGTACGGCGCAACCACCGACACACCCCTAAGCAACCTTTAGCTGACCAGACCACGCGTGATGCCGCAGGGTGGATTTCAGCTGCGCACCCAAAGCCATCGTCAGCACCTCGCTCCCGTGGACCGGAAGCGTCCCAGATGCCTGTCCATCCGGCTTCGACTTCCTCGACCCGGACGCGCACCTCGCCATCCCGCACCACCTCCACGCCGCGGAAGGCCACGACAGCCTCTGCGACCAATACCGCGCCTGCGAAGACTTCCTCCGGTTCTTCCGGCGGCTCCATGCGCTCGAAACCGCGCTGCTCAACTCCCCGCCCCCCGTCATCGCCACAACGGCCAACCGACGCCCCAAGCGCTTCGTGCCCAACACGCCCCTGTACTCCGTGCTCACCATGCTCCCGGACTACGACCACGGCATCCGCGACATTCGCTTCATCGACGAGTACACCGCCATGGCCTGCCTCTTCTTCCTCGCGGTCGTCCTGTACGACTGCTACGCCTCCGCCGCCAGCTTCGACCCCTACCTGGACTGGCTGCACCTGGGCATTACCAAGATGAACCCCTACGCGACGACCCCGAGCATCACGGCCGTGCTGTGGCTCTTCCTCGGCAACGGCGGCTACCCGGCGGGCCACGCCGGCGACCGCGGCGACCGCTGCTGGGTGGTGTCGCGGATGGTGCGCATCGCCAAGCGGCTGGAGTGGAAGCGCCACGGGGCCATCTGGGACCGGCTGCGCCAGGTGCTCGTCGAGTTCATCCTGACACAGCAGGAATGCGCGCTGGGGTCGGATCACGTCGACGATGAGGCCGTCGCCGCGCGGCTCCGGCGGCGTGGCCGGCCGGCGGAGTATTTCTGGGACGAGGACGAGATGCGCCAGGAGATCCTGGGCGTGGCCCTGGACGTGCCGATATTGACGTAGTCCGTTCGGTGGGGAGACGCCGCCGGATCGGTGATAACGACATGTAACGTTGCGATGAGCTATGAACGACTTCGCTTCTACTGTAGTTTTTTTTTTATTTTACTTCGATGCACAAATTGACCAACGCTATGAAGCTGTACCTGTTGCAATTGCATAGAAACAAATCTAATCACATTGCAGATCTATTATACATATATCACGTCATCTCAATTGGTGGGTATTGATTGCGTCTTGGAAACGGGAAAGGAAAGGGGGAGAAAAAAAACGGAAATCAAGCCGCAGATATCCAGATCATGCATCCGTGGAACGGCGTAACTCAATCATATAGAGAGGAAAGATCGGTAAATAAATAAACAAAAACCACACGCGATACGCTGCTATTCACTTTCCCTAAGGCAGGCCACCACCGGCTCCCGTGGTATCAAGATCAAAAAGCATAAAGACAAAGCTCTGCAAATCAGCTGGTATATCGTTCGTTGGAGTTCGTAGCTGCCCTGCCCAGCCGGAGGGGGAGAGGTGGAGAAATCCGACCCGGCGGACGCGAGACGACAGCAGACAGGATGGCGCTAGGTGGGTTTGTCGCATCCGATGCGGCCCAGGAGCGCCTTCCGGTCGCTCTGCTCGCCGAGCCGGACGCGGCCGCGGCCGCGGGGTCGCACGGTGGACGGGCCGTTCGCGCGGCGCCATTCGGCGGCGACGACGTCGGCGGCGGCGGGGGAGCCGTTGGTGTTGTCCTTGCCCGTCGGGGCGGCGACGTCCTCTTCTTCCTCGTCATCGCTGCGGGAGTCCTCGGCGTTTCCGGTGCGGAGGACGCCAATGGCGACGCGCACGATCATGGTGAACCAGATGAGCGAGAGGAGCTGCAGGGAGAGGAGGAAGGAGAGGAAGATCCACTTGATGGTGCGGTTCATGCAAATGGGGCCGTCGATGTTGAGGAACGGGTAGAAGAGGTAGGTGAACTGGTCGGGGTATCCGTCGGAGGAGATCATCTCGGCGGTGGTTCCGGAGTAGCAGCCGTAGGACATCTCGGCGGGGACGTGCTTGTAGATGGACCAGCAGAGGAGCGGGTAGAAGAGGTGACGGGAGATGAGCCAGCCGACCATGAAGACGACGAAGGCGGCGGTGCAGCATTTTTCGTATTTGAGGTATTTGAGGATTTTGGCGGTCTGGAGGGTGAGCAGCTGGTTCGAAATTTTAAAAGGGGGAGGAGCATACCGGCAGGAGGAGGTCGACGATGTCCATCAGACACATGACGACGTTGGACACGTTATAGAAGCCGTAGATGTAGGCGGAGCCCAAGAGGGTGCTGGTGATGATGTGATGGGTGAACATTTGGTAGTGGTCTTTCCGGGGTTCTTCGATGTTGATCACCAGGATCTGCTGGATCCAGAAGGCCAATTGCACGAGCAGGTACCATTTCAAGGTGCCGGAGACGCCCCGAGCGGGCCAGTCGGACCAGATGGCGCGGAAATTCATCCAGTAGGGGGAATTGGACCAGATGTACTGGGACGGAGTTAGCACGGGAGACAGGCAGAGAAAGTGACGCCGGAGGACGCACCATGCCAAAGGTCCAGAAGAAAGCGTAGTAGAGCCATCCCCAACCCTGTTCGGCGAGACGGACGGCGGTCTTGCGTTTTAAGCCGCAACGGGTGGCCAGCGGATAGAGGATCCAGTCAATGGTGATGGCGCGGATGGCGATGAAGGCGATGGCGGCGCTGGCGACGAAATAGATGTCATCCCAACCTTGCACGTAGAGGCCTTGCGACGGCTGGTAGTAGGACAACTCGAAGAATGGCGTGGTGTATGGGCGGAGAGACGGGTAGAGGTGGTGGACGGCCAAGAGCATGGAGAGGGTGGTCAAGGAGATGCCTGCGGTGGGGGTTAGAGAAGCAGGCTAGGAAGAATCGAATCGAGAGCGAGGTCGAGACGGACCGATCTGATTTTGCACGACCCATTCGCGAAAGGTGGTTTCTTTGGAGGAGGGTGGACGGTGGTGGGCGGTGGACACGCAGGCGTTCAGATCCGACACGGACTGGGCGGGGGCGTCCTTGGCCATGGCGGGAATAGGAGGAGAGGAGAGAGGAGAGAAGAAAGGCGGAGGGAGGTATAGATAGAGGTAGAGGAGGTAGAGGAGGAGGTCGAGGAGGGAGGAAGAGGGAGGATGAGGATAAGACCCGAGGATCCCGTGCGGTCGGATGTTGTTTGTTAGCGAGAGGAATGAGACCCAGTGCCGGACTGGGAATGGAAGAGGCCCACGGTGATGGAATGTGGAGGAGGGAGGAGGGTGGAGGATAGAGGATATAGAGAGAGAGAGAGAGAGAGAGGGAGGGAGAGAGGGAGAGAGGAAGAGAGAAAGTATAGAGAAAGTAGAAAATATGAGGGGATGTTGATTCACCGTACGTATCAGCTCACCGCCAAAGGTACATCAGGTACTTCCACCACCACCACCATCTAAGCGAATTACGAGTACCATCAAGTACCCCATCTACTCCAGCAGTTGAACCACCGCAATACCAATACGTAACGGATTCTGTTTCACTTTGAGGATCGCTATCATCTTAACCACAGTTGGCTGCCATGAACCCTTCTCCACCAACCGGGTCCTTTTCATCGTCCGCGTGGCTCGGTTCCGTCCAGTCCACCCGTCACGCTCTCAACATACTCCGTCGCATTGACGCCCAGGCGCGCCAGATCAACATCGCTCTGTCCGCCCATCGCCCGCGACATCGCCCGTACCACTTCTTCCTCCTCCCAGATGCCCTCGTTCTCCCCGGTCGTCACCACGGTGCTCCAGTACGCATCGTCCCGCGCCTTCAGCGTCTTGTCGCGCACGACCGCGTTCCGCGCCACGCTGGCGGCATGCAGCTTGGAGCTCGCGCCCGCCAGCGACCCCAGCGACGCCGACACCAGCTGGTCGACCTGGTCGGCCTGCGACGGCGGCGCGAAAAAGAAGCGCTGCGTCGCCGTGACGTAGATCAAGCCCGCCGCGACACTGTCGACGACCGCAAACGCCAGCGGCCGGAGCAGCGTGATCGTATGGTACAGGCTGGTCGGCGGGGTCATGCCGGCGCGCACGGCCGCTGACGCCGCCTGCACCGGGTCGTACGAGACCACCACGTAGAGATCGATCGCGGCCAGCACCAGCCCCGCGACGGTAAATTTGTTGCGCCAGCTGGCCGCCTCGCGGCCGGCCACCGGCGCCGACGTCACCACGCCCAGCACCGCCATGTGGAAAAGGTGCGGGAGTAGCGTGTTGAAGGGGAGGTAGTAGAGAAGGTAGCTGTGGACGCTGTCCAGCGAGCAGAACGGACAATCCGTCAACGCCGTCGGTCCGTAGCGTAGATACACCTTGCGGGCCCCGAGGGAGGTGAACCTCGCGCGGAGGGCCGTGTCCGCATCGGTCAGGCGGTTCCCTGGCCGGAACCGCGCCAGGCGGTTGAAGATCACATCGGTGGGAGTGTTGATGCGCGACCGGGTCTGGCTGAAGATGCTCGGGGCCGGGGCATGCGGGTTGAACGGGAGACTGAGGAGGAGGAAGAGGAGAATGGCGACGAAGAGGATGTTTAAGGCCCGCGAGGCATTTGAGGGAAGAGGCCGCGGGGTCGGACGCGATGCGACGGTCACTCGGAGACTTCGATAGAGGTTGATGGCGCGGGGGATGAGGATGGGGGCAAAGAAGATCAGGAGCGATTTGATGCTGGTCAGTCAGTCAGTCGAGTCAATCCAAGGGAGCTATTCAAGCAGCCGACTTACGTTTCAAAGGAGATGCCCAGGTCGGCCATCGTGAGGAGATGTTGAGGTGGTGGAGGAAGACGAGTTTCTCTTGATGCCCCTGCCAAGACCCTTCTCTGCTTACATGAATCTGTACACTACACTACATACACGACACCTCAACACCATGCAACTATTCGCATAACTATCCCACTACCATTAATTTATGCCAAACAAGCTACACATGTGACTGCATCGCCGGATGATGTGCCGGATTGGGCATCGCCACCCCTGACGAGTCCCTCGAGTACTTCGACGACGCCGCATCATTCAGATTCACCGGTCCCGAGATTTTCAACGGAAACCGCGTCATGCTGCGCATCGAGGTGGGCCGTCTCGCCGGAGACGGCGCGCTATACGTCGGCAGAGAGTCCTCTCTTTTGAAGCTGAGCTGGAACGATCGTTGACTTCCCGTCCGCGACACCACCTTCTGCGGCGCAACCGCTCCGTACACGCGAACATGACGGGCAGTGACGCCGACATCCCGGTCCGCAAAGACGAAACTCTACATCGTAAGCCCATCAGGAACCGTCCGCAGACATCACCAGGAGGGAGCCACTCACCGTGATTAGATTCACCACACTCATCACCATCGAGAGGATTCCCGCGGAGAGTACGATCCGCCAAAACGCCAGGCCCAGCTTCTCCTGGCTAGTCGCCGGGGTATTCAAATTGCCCAGGACTCCCACCCCCATGATCATCATAGCCACCGCCAGGGTGATAAATCCAGAATCCTGGCCGAGGAGGGGCCAATTGCGGTCGAAGTAGCCTCGGAAGAAGGGGAGTTCGGAGATGATGAGGAATACTGCCAAATCACAGTCAGTCCGGTCCTCGGGGAGATGATAGAGTCCTTACTGCTGACGCCCGCCATCATGGCATGGGAAACGGCCTCGAAAAAGAAGAAGCTGCTCAACAGCGAGATCTTCACCAACAGCACGGCGCACGCAGCGATGATATCCAGGAAGGCGATGATGTTCAGGACCCGAATCGCATTGAGAATCACAAAGCCGGGACCAGCCAGGGACTCCTTGAGTGACGCCATCATGGCTAGAGCTATCTCGAACTGAAAGTATACAACGCCAAACTATGCAACAGAGAAGGTGATATTCAGGTCTCTTGGATCCAGCAGACTCGATCCACTTCGGAGGTCTGGGTTAAATAGAGGAGAGGAAAGCGCCAAATGAATGCAAGAATGACTGGCCAGCAGACGATCTATTGAAGGAGGAGAAACAGGAAAGAAGGAACCGCGAGATCGACTGATCGACTCGAGACTGAAGAAAGAGTGAATCCAACAATGAACAGAAAGAAGCGGCGACAAAGGCCGGTTTGAGACCGGGCTGTATAGACAATAAGAACAACGGACCCTGAAACCATTCCAGCAGGAGGCTAGTCATCATGATCCAGTCATTAAGCGCTGGCACTTTTTATAGATCGTCCATTGTCAACCATTCAGCCGTGCTGTTTCATTGTCGCCGGCGCCTAAGGACCAACACAATCTCGATTCAGTCGGTCAAAGGGACTGGTTGACGATGTCCGATATAGATTCCTTGCCGCTGGGCTGAAACACCGGATGTCTTGACATTAACATGGAGAATGTGGAGTCGCTGTAGTAGTGGTAGCCGGTAGATACGAGATCTACAACGTACACAGAAAATCACAGCAGCAGTCGAGAACGTCCATACACTCCCAGAGTCATAGAAAACTACATTGAATAAACTATACAATATTCCCCGGTGTATAGAGTCTCTGGACGGAATACCGAAGGCGGCAATCCGAGGCGGCGGCGGCTTAAAAAGGCAACGGCAAAAACCCTCATTGAACTTTTCCCCCGCCATCAACTCGCGCTCAACCCTCGACTCTCGTTCATCCCCGTCGTTCCCATCCCCATATCCACTATCTATACCACTCCTGCTACTTAATCCGTCCTCCAAATGTCTCGCGGAAATCAGAGAGAAAAGGCCCGGGCCAAGAACCTGCAGAAGCAGAAAGCCGAGGTCAGCCCTCATTCATCATCCCAGCCTCCCTTCGACTTGCTAACTCCGTCCACAGAAACACAAGAACACTATGAGCGGCACCGAGTACCAGCGTGCCAAGGAGGATGCTGCGGCCATCATGCGGGAGAAACAGAGATTGGGTACGATCCTTCAGCTTGGCGAACTTTTCCTGTACTAATCATCGCCTGCAGCCGACGAGCGTCGAGCCGCCGAAGCCGCCAAGAAGAAATAAATGCCATGGGACACCGAAAGGTGACATCCGCCAACGTACCGTCTTCACGCCACTCTCGTTGTTCCCGTATACTATACCGTGTGGCGGGCCGGATCTGGAAATCATCCTGGAAGACAACAAGGCAGATGGGCGGATATCATACTTGGAACTTACATACTGGACGAGGCTGCACGGCGGCATATTGGACAGCCTTGGTTCTGTGACGAGATGGCGAAGATGAAGGAGTCATCGGCGCATGTTATGAGACTACGGTATTTAGCGAGGCGTTCATCCAACCATAGCGTGACATTACTTGATCTTGCAAGCTTAACCATAGCGGAACGGAGTATTCTTTGGGTATATCAATCACCAGGTATCAACAATACAAAGGTTGAAACACGAGCCACTCGCTACCGGCCTGCTGCCCAACAGACCTTGGCCATGGCTAACCAGACTTTCCACCCTGTCTTTGCCGTCGGTGCGTCGTCACCATCTGCTGGATGAAGCACCTGGGTTGGACGTAACTCTTCCTGAATGACCGCGGCGAGGTCAAACGTGCGGACAGCCAGGTCCACAAACGTCCAGAGGCTCTCCCCTTCCCACCCAACATCCCGGGCAAAGCGTACTGCCCTGCGGACTGTCGTTTGCCGTACACCGTCGTCCGGAACGGCTTCTAATAAGTAAAAGAGAAACATCCAGCCGGAGATATCCGTCGTATGAGCCAGACACCAGTCTAGCGTTGGATCAACGCCTTCCCGAGCAAACCGAGTAGAACGCCCATCACAGTCCGCCACTTTCTGCGACAGGACGCCGCACACTTCCCGTATATAGTTAAAGGCATAATAGTTCCTGGGGTGGAGCTCCCCTGCGCGAAGAACGGTAACCAGCTCCTGCTGCCAGAGGCGGAGGGCCGTCTCCATCGCTGGGTTCGACTGCTCGCAGCCTGGTGAACCAGGCTGGCCTGACGTCTCGTCCGACTCGCAGAGGAGCAGATTCCTCAGCACCCAAAGCCGATGCTCCCACAGTGTGGGAGACTTGGTGTGTCGACGGAGGGGAGAACAGACGTAGGTTGTCATTAGGGTGAGTTCCGTATGGAGGGAATCAGCCAACGTCTCTCGACTGGCTTGGCTGGTGGCATCATGGCGTTGTATCATGTCTTGCAGGCGTTGTTTACGCCAATTGCATGCAGTCAAATGTTCGCAGTCGAACAGCAGGATGATCTCCGAACACATGGTGACCTCGTCAAGCTTCTTTCCCAGGCGTTCGTCCTCTCCTTGAGCACTCGACTCCGCAAAGAAAACCCACCGGGCAGCCACAAAAGCCTGCGCCAGGTATTTCTTGGTGATCCCTATGGAACATCCATCTTGGAGGAGCGGCCCGAGAGCCGGGGGCAGAATCTCGATTTCCAGAATCCGATTGCCCCTGTTCCGAAAGATATGGCTAAGCTCTTGGAAAGCCGAGTTGGGAGCGGACATTGAGGCCTAACCCAGCGGTGGTAAACATACACATAGTAGGGACCGAGCGGAGGTGGAAGGCGGCGGCGGAACGACTAACGTGACAACGTCATTTCGATCACGGGTTGTTGTTTGGTCCCGCCAAACCACCGCACAGCTTCCATCTCGACCCCCGGTGCGTTCTCCCCGCCGTTCCTCCATTGTCGGCATCAATCGGAGTCGGAAACACGCCGTATCACTTCTCGCATCGAGACTTTGATCCTTCCGCTACCGTCGACTGGTTGTGCGGTCGTTCCTGAGCATCGCAACCTCGTCCTGTCGACCCCGACCCTCCACCATGCTGTCCCTCATCTGGACGGTTTTCTTCGTCCACGTTGCCATCTACCTGATCAACACCATTGGAGCAAGCACGATTGACGGGCTGGTGAGTGGCGCGCAAGCAGAGTCGTGTCTCGGAACCCACACACTGACGACCCTAGTTATGGCTCCTGTATCTGAAACTTCCGACGTCGACGTCGAAATGCGCCCGGGAACAGAACCGACTGAAGCGAGAGGTCGTCCAGCTGAAGCGCGAGATGAACAACACGAGCTCCCAGGACGAGTTTGCGAAGTGGGCTAAGATTCGAAGACGCCACGACAAGGCAATGGACGAATACGAGAAACTGAGTATGGCAGCAGCAGCAGGCCTTTTCCCATTTCGAGATACACAGAGCACGGAATGAAAGCTGACCGCCCAACCCGACAGACAAAACCCTCCTCGCCCAGAAAACGTCCTTCGACTGGAGCGTCAAGATCGCCCGGTGGTTGAGCACCAACGGCCTTAAAATCTTCCTCCAGTTCTGGTACTCCAAGACCCCCGTTTTCGCCCTTCCACAAGCCTGGTTCCCTTACTACGTCGAATGGGTTCTGTCCTTCCCGCGGGCGCCCATGGGGTCGGTGAGCATTCAAGTCTGGAGCAATGTGTGTGCGACGGCGATTTCCGTCCTGGCAGAGATCGTCACTGCAGCGCTGATGCAGACGGGGAGCAAGACCGCCGTCCCCGTTGCGGCAGGGGAGAAGAAGGCGCAATGAGTTACGCGGGCCCGGCTTGGGTCTTACATTACGAAAATGGAGCAAGCGTAGAAATTGAAGATATTGAAATTTTTTTTCCTGCATTCGTGGTCTTTCTATAGAACGGGGTAGATGTTCATCAGATATGAAAACAATCGTTTATCGTCAACAACCCCATACCGTAGTAGGGATTTCAGGGCTTGACTCTATGATTGGTATATCATCATGCGAACACGCAGAGACGAGGGAGACATGTGTAAGTGGGAGTCCGGCCCCTTCGACAGGGCTTCTGTGACCAAAGCCACCGCTTTCCATAAGCTACAGACTCGGAGGAAGAAAAAAAGGTAGATGAACTCCTCGCCTCGAGAATGAGCCCCGTTGGGTTACCCGGTCCGTCAGGACCAGGCAATCGCATGACTATTGAAACACGACGAAAGGCAACCCAATAAAACCCCTCTCCGGCACCAGTCATACCGCCATTGTGTCCACCAGGGGCGTCGGGTATAGACGTGGCGCCGGGAGAGAATAGGGCAGTCAGCCGCTGTCAAATTGCTTCTATGGCGGCGCGTTTCCGCATTGCCTGACCGAAAGAGAGGTCAGGATGTCCGGGGACTTTCCCCAAAGCTTTGTTCCCTTCGTGCGAAGAGAGAGAGCATCCCGATGGGCATACTCTGTGTGTGAGCTTTGAATGCGATCCTTTGAGCGAGGAGTTGGGAGAAGAAGGAAGGGAAGAAAAGTTGGAGTGGAACTTTGGTTTTTTTTTTTTGTTCGCTCGGTTGGTCAGGTGAGCGCTATGCTATTTGTGGACTAGCCGTCCACGTGACTAGATCTAAGGCAAAATAGACGGTCTTCCACCTACGGAGTACACAACTGAACCAAACTTACAAGAGTATCTCTGTATAGTATTGTAACAAAAATATACGCCGGCATATGCTTATCCGCGATGTAATCCGCAGAAAATATTTCACTGCCCGGGGTAAAATGTAGATCACCACAGAAGGTCAAGTCAGAATCGATCTATTTTGGCAGGTCGTGATGGACGTGGTGCAAATCCAGGAGCACCCCAATCAGTCCGACCACCGGGAATACCGCACACTCGGAACTTCATGCCCGCTTTGGCGCAGATGGTAGTCATGGTCTCCACCAATGCAGATACCTCTGCAGAATTGGACAAAGGTTTAAAGTCGATCTGTGTCAATGCAGGAGTGGACTCCAAGCCATTGTCAATATGATCTTGTAATTTTTGGGCAAAGACCTGGAGATCCCCAACGTTTCCTGTATCGGCAATTTGCAGTGTCTCGATTGAAGGCGGAAGGGCTTGAGCAAGAGATATGTCGGATTCTCTCTCCAAAACCGGCAAGTTCCCTAGTCTGAGATGGAGTGTTTTCAGAGCAGCGAAGTCCCGGAAGGAAGGAAGTGCATCATCGCATTGGTGATCGTCCTTATGCCGATTGTACCTCTCCATAATATCCAGCCATATCGTGTCAAGTGTTTCTCTCATTGGGAGAAGAGCACCGTATAACTCCGTTGGTTTATAGTCGAGACAGCCCCGGTGATTGTATTTGAAAGACTGGAGGCTTTTGCAGGAGCCGATCACCTTGAACAGGTCCCATCTCCCATTACACCCGTTGATCTCAATGTGAGTAACGGACGACGCCCCATACATCGGGGTTGATCTCGATAACTCGTCATCACCGCCCGTTACGCTGCCATTCAAATCGCTCGCGTAAAACCGGCGCATTGATGGTAACAAGAAGAAAGGCATGACGTGCTCCGCACATATACAAATGCCGTGAGGGCTCCAGTCCACATACGCCTCGGAGATTGGCGGGAAAGAGGCCGCCGGAAGAGAGATCACGTCCCGAGTTGCGGCCCATCTCATCACATAGTGAAGCCACAGCGAGCCGGAGGGGAACTCAGCCTCGAGTCGCCGCATATTAGGCAAGAAGGTAAGCAGTAGTGCAATCCATGCGTCGCCACTTCCGATTTGCAACGCATCCAGCCAGAAGTCTGCTTCGTCTGTAGAGCGAGTCACGCGCTGTGCCTGTTTGTAGAAAGGGCCGTAGTCAATACGATCTAAACGGACGCTCCCATCTAGCGACCAATCATACGGTTCAATTTCACCATCGATGTCAGGATATTCTTTCTGTAATCTCAGCGCTTCCTCGAAGTCTGCCTCGTGGGTTCCCTGTTCTGTCTCCCAGGCGGACAGATGTACGACCTCGACACACGCTGCGAGAGACGGGTTCTTAGCAAGTGTCTCGCTAAGCCGGACAATTGGGCGAAGGAGGTGGCCCCCAGCCCATAGTTTTTGATAGAGCAATGGCAGGAATATTTTATGGAACTTTCGCGAACAGCATACAAGATTCAGTCGGTCCTGGGGGTCCTCAAGCTGCCGACATATCTCTATGACAACCTCCAGAGGGAAAGTCGACAAACTGGACACAGAAGTGCTCATTGTTTAGAGATCTGCAGCCGATTAGGGGTTCAAGATCGGAAGGCGTCATGCAACGATGAGTTCACTGCCGAGCCCGGTAAAAAGGAAGTGGCAATATACAAGCAGAGACGTCAAGGAGATATAGGTTCCATTTATATGCGAAGTTGTCATCATGGCAGGAAGTTTACTCTGGCAGATACCTCGTATTCTCATGGCTACTTTGATCACGTGGGGCCCTAAACTGTCGGAATCCATAGCTCGGAGTGGATCATCTAGATTGCCTATTGTGTATTAGCTAGCTTGCCCAAATAAATTGCCAGATAGGGAGGCTTTTACACTAACGGCTGTTACGGTCTATTCAGAAAGATGAAGATGGTCGATTCTGGCACCTTGACAAAAACATCCAACTATGGAGAGGGAAAAAAGAGAAAGAGAAAGATCCTCCATCTAAAGCCCTTTTATAAAGCTCTGGATGACTCATCTTGATCAATGGAAAGTTTTAAAGGCAATCTCCATCGATAAACGCTGAAGGCAAGCCCCATCATGGAAAGTCCCTTCAGAGCCATCACAACGCTCACGGCGCACGAAAAGTTAAGAAGCAATAGAAACCCGCATGCCAAATCACCAGTCCCCACGGCAATATTTGATCTCCAAGAGAGCGACTAACACGTGGTGACTACCTATTCCTGGGTCCCAGCGTCCCAGAATCTAACCATGCTTTGGTAAGAGGGTATAACGGATGTCCAGGAATGGAATGTTGTGCAACTTCTTCACTAAAGTCTGATACCTCAAAAGCATTTATGAATTCTCGGAATGCAACCTCGAATGTGTTAGGCGAAGAATTCATCGAACCAGATGCTTGTCACCCTCTGGCCTGGAGAAGCCATAACGACGACATCTGTACCAGTGGCAATTTGAGTGACCAAGGTCTGCTGAAGCTCCCTTGGTCCCACTGCTTGAGCAAGACTGGGATGGTATCCAGGCTTGTCGATGGACTACGGACCGGTCAAAATCAGCGAATGGCACCTACAAGAGCTGGTCAGACAGTGTTGGAAACAGTTCTAGAGGTCAGATACTCACGCGGCCATGATGATAAAATGAGTTGCTTGAGCTAATCGGCGACTTCAGGAATGTGTGATAGAGATCAGTCGCTCAGCTCAGTCCCTGCACATTAAACAATGTAAAGCGAAACATTGTTGTAGAAGAGATGGATGGAGTGTTATGGTCTCTTCAGGAAGATAACGATTGATTCCGGCACCTTGACAAGAGCATTTAGCTATGGGAAGAGAAGAAGAAGAAAGAGAGAGGTTTCCCATGGCCTAAAGCCTTTTTATAGAGGCCTGAATGACTCATCTTGAATAGTTAATGGCAAGTTCCAGAGACAACCTCCGTTATGTCGGCAGGCTAGGTCAGTACCCAAGACCCTCATTTAAAGATCTGTTTGTCATCTGGTGATGGCTATGGAATCACTTGGGAACAGTAGAAATAAACAATTTACTCTATATTCTCTAGTGAAAGGTGAGTCATTCCACGTCGGACTATCTCGTTCTCTCGGATGAAGGACCACGCCTATCAATTTTATATACACTTCGCACCCCATAGCTGCAGCGGAGATGAATGTCGCTGTATCCACGGCCTTAAACCAACATGCTGGGAGATGACGAGAGAACACGAATATAACTGTGGCACTGGACATGACTATAAGGATGCACAGTTGGCGAATTCTTACCGAGCTATGGCTCATTTGAAGAAGGAACTTCGGATCTGCATGTAATACACTGCCTACCTAGGTAGTTAGTAATCAGAAGAACGTTACGATCCAGATTTTTTTTAACACGTCTCCTTTCATTCTGGTGAGCACGCAGTGGCAGTATGCAGCAAGACCTCTGGGGAAATCTCACCGCTGAGATGGATGCACCCACTTGTTCCCTTAATAAGCGTAATATAGAAACCGGCCTGGAATGTAGCCTGTTCAGAAAGTAGAACATGAGAGCCGTTTAGGGTATATGGACGCTACTGGCCGCCGTGAAGTCTGACGGTACTTGCTGTATTCTCCGCTTGAGCGATCAGAAAACAATTCGATCGCGCCTAGGCTGTACGCCGGGGTAGCTGTGTAGAAGTTTGTAGCGTTCCTCCTTTGATGTTAAGTTTTAGGACAGTTGTCTACTGCTGGCCAAAACCACCTTCAAACTTGCAAGAACTGATCACTGCCCCGTGTCACATGGATGTTGGTCGGATAGCAAAGCGCTGGTATGGTTGTAGCTCATCCCGGATATAAAGATCGGTAGCCCAATGGAGGAATCGGTGCCGCAAGCTGCACTGTTGCTCAAGAACCTCCTGCTGAAGGCTACAGCTGGTCCTACAGGCAGAATGGCAGGACATAGACACACGCAATACGGAGTATATCCCATTATACCTGCGAGACTTCACTGTATCTTGCAATTACACGCGACGCTCCACTTGGGGTGCTCAAGAGATTCTGAATGACATACTACAATGCATAATACAACGAACAGTACCTAGAAACCTATGTCATTCGCAATACAATGTCTTAAAAACCGCGCCGAACACAGTCGAATCTATTTCTTAGCCTTGCCAGACTTCTTCGCCTTCTTGGTGGCAGGAGAAGGAGTCACCGCGCTGGCACCCTTGCTAGGTGTAGTCTTCCCCTCCTGCTTTGGTGTGCCCTTCTCAGATCCGGCCTTCTCCTTCTTCGACTTCTTGGGGGTATCCTCAGCATCCTTGGTGACCTTGGGCTCCTCAGGGGCCTCAATGGCCTTCGGAGCCTCTTCAGTCGGCGCCTCCTGACCCGCTTCAATGGCCTTTTGCTCCTCCTGCACGGGAACGTCATCCACGCTCTTCAGCTCGGGCAGCTCAAACTCATAACCCATCGCCTTGAGCTTCTCAGCCTTGGCAATCCGCCTCTTCTGCTCCCGCTCAATGCGCTCGGTCCATTGCTCTCTCGTCTTGCCCTTGTCAAGGCGCTTCTTCTCGATCCGGTTCCAGGGGGTGCGCTTGAATCGTCGGTTGGCGCCCTTCCAGATCTCGGGGTGCAATTGCTCCTGGGGCACGTATTTGCACTTCAGGATATGACCGTACATGAGGTAGTTGTCCATGGTGGCCGCGACGATCTTAGCTACCGACGTGGAGGCGAACTCGATAAAAGCGTAGTGTTTCGAGCGGCCAGTGATGCGGTTGCGGGAGAGACGCAGACGGGTGATGTCACCGAACTGGGAGAAATACGCCCGCATCTGGTGTTCGTAGAAACCGTGGGGGATACGTCTGTGAGAAGAAGGGTTAGTACCGACATGGGCAAAGCGTCTGTCGAAATGAAACATACCCAACATATACGGTACCCGGCTCCTCCGCCTGTTCCTTGTTCTCCTTCTGCTTCTTCAAGAGCTTGCGCTTTGTCTTCTTCGAGTCCGGAATCTTAGGAACAGGAGCCTCCGGGTCGAATCCTTCGTCGCCGGACTCATCCTCGTCTCCACTGCTCTCGAAGCCCTTGATGAGCGCAACGGTCTGATCATCTTCTTCAACTTCACTTCCACTGCCCTCATCGGCTGAGGCTTCATCGGAAGCATCCGCGACAGCTTGAGCCTTCTTTCCCTTGGTGTTTGTTTTGGAAATGCTCTGAAGTTTGGGAGTCTTCGATTTCGGGGCAGGAGCGGCGGTACCATCCTCCTTCTTAGATTTCTTGTTGCTTGACTTCTTGTCGGCCTCAGCCTTGGATTCCTTCGCCTCCACCTCAGGCTCACTCTCTTCGTTGTCGCTGAGGAAATCGGCCGCACGCTTGCGAGGCTTGATCTGCCGGGTCGGTTCGCCATTGACCTTCACATTCTGCGCGGATTTCTCCTCCGGTGCTGCAGCCTTGTCTTTGCCCTTCTTCAGAGCCGGCTTAGGGGCAGACTTGGGGGATTCAGCGGGCTTAGCGTCGACTTTCTTGGTCTTCTTCGCGGGCGAGTCGGAGGCGGCGGCCGCAGCAGCAGCTGTGAGGCGTCAGTAAAAGAACCAGAAAAAAGTTCGAATCCTATAGAACAACGCACCCTTGCGCTTCTTGTCTTTCTTGTCCGGGGCCATTTCGGAAGAGATTGGGATTGCAGGCTATGGCTAGGCACTGCACGGAGCTTTGAATCGCAAAAAATTGATGCGGAAACTTTTTCTGCGTCTACTTTTTTTTTCCTCCCGCAACGCCAAGACGAGCAGCAGTATCCGTCTCACCGCCTTGGCCGGTCTGGAACATCAACACATCTTCTCCTCGGTATGTTCTGTTTTCCTTCGCCGATCTGATCTCACTCGAGTCTTGCATGCCATGGGGAAGACGAAGAATGCGACGAAAGCGCTGACTCAGGAGGAAATCTGGGATGATTCTGCGCTCGTGCAGAGTTGGGACGAGGCCGTGGAAGAATACAAAGTATGTCAGTCGTTGTTGCACGTGATCTCTTGTCTGACACCGATGGACAGCTTTATCACAGCATTCATGCTCGAGGGGAGAATGTAGAGGATGTCCTGCGAGAGGCCGAAGCTGCCGGGCTCGTAGGGAAGTCGCAGGAGCAGGATGGATCTCCCGAAGTGGAGATGGATGCTGAGGAACCTCCTGCAGAGGAACCGAAGGCTGCACCCCCTCAGAACTCACAGGTACGTGTGCGGAGGACCTTGTAGTTGTTCACTCGTCCTTACGTTCATCCAGGATACGGGGGAGGCTGCGCCATCTATCGGGGCCTCTGCTGCTGCGCCTGGTCCTGCGGGGGCCGCTGTGCCCCACGCAGCTCTGGCACAAGGTATGCACCCTCCCTTGCCAGGGTAATATTCGTCTGACATTGCGTTGTAGTTCAAGATGAGGGACTGAAAAACCTTATGATGGCCTGGTACTATGCGGGGTATTATACCGGGCTGTATGAGGGGCAACAAAAGGCCAACAATAGCAATAATAATCAAACAGGGAACTCATAGCACTTGTGGAAAGTGTCGAACGAACATGGTTATCAACGATCAGGAAAGTATCCAGGGTCCGTTAGATGCCAGGCATCCGTCTCCGCTGTGTCGTGCGTGCCATAGTGGGTGACAGTCATGGAGATTAAGGATCGCTTGGCTTGCAGGTGTTGCCCCCGAGGATAGAATTATAAGCGTCGGCATCTCCCAGTGTTATACGTGGTGCCTTTACCTAATGTAGCACCACGGCAATCATGATACCACCATATCTGGAATAATTACAACAGGGCCCGTGTATATATCTCTCTGAATTAACTAACAGAGCTCACGTCATTGAAGTACAACTAGTTGTTCGACCTTGCATCATACGACATCTCAAAGAGCACAATTGCATCAAGCCATTACTTCCCTATCGCGTCTCCAAACCTTCAGAGGCATCGGTCCGGAACTCAGATTTGTCGTCTCGTGACGGGCGGGCTCCCAGTCAGGCGATGGCAGAGCAAAATCATATCGATGTACCAAGGAAGCCAGGAGGATAGTCTGCTCCAGATAGCTGATGTTGCGACCAATGCATCCCCTAGCGCCTGTACTGAAAGCCACGAAATACGACTGCAAGTCTTTACCCTTGTCACCCAACCAGCGTTCCGGACGGTAGACCTCCGGGTCAGGGAAGATGCCCTCATTGCGGTGAACCACGTATGCCGAAATACTGACGGACGTGTCGCCGGCAACGTAGTCATTGAGGATAGTGGTGCCTTCAGCAGGGGTGCGTCGGGGGAGGCCGAACGACACAGGAGGGTACAGCCGCAGGCTTTCATCTATGCAGGCGCGCAGATACGGGAGATGCTTCACTTTGTCGTACGGTGCGATGGTGTCCTCCTCATCCAGAACGTCGTCGATCTCGTCGCGTAGCCTCCGCAAGCAATGCGGGTTTTTGAGGAGCATGAGCATGACATTGTTGAGGGCGATGCCGGTGGTGTCGGAGCCTGCATTCATCATGATACTCACTTCCGCCACGATCTCGCCCCATTCGAGATTGTGGGGGGTTCCCGACTTGTCTTCCATGAGTGCCGAGAAGAAGTCTTCGAATTTCTCGCCGTGCTCGTACTTTCGCCATCGGGACGTGGCTCGGTTGTACACGATGCCGTCCCAGTCCTTGTTCAACTTCCACTTCTGCCGGTACGTAGGCGAGAGCAGCTTGCTGAGCCTCGTCAACGTCGGGTACCAGGCGTACGACCAGATCAGCGTGGAAGTAGCCGATCCCGTTGCAAACAGGCAGTCCCGGAAATGGACTTTCTTCACAGTGCCGTCCTTGTCCTCCGAGGTGATGAGATCACTCCCCTGGTCTAGAAAGCCGATGTCTTCGCTCAGGCCGATATTGGCGATCGCCGCGATGGTGAACAGGTTCGTCCACAGGCGATAGTCAACCGTCAGGTCCTGTGGACCCGGCACGCTGTTTGCAGGAAGGGGGCTGGTGCACCGTGCGTCGAACGCTTTGACAAGACGGCGACTCATGTCGACCACTTTGTGCTCCCAGTTCTCGAGGTTCTTGATGGCATAGGCGCTGGACAGGACCTTTCGCTTGCGCGCGTGTTCGCCTTTATCGACCACGTCGGCCAGGTGGAAGTGCGTCCCCGACAGTTCGGAGTAGAAGAGATCTTTGTTGCATTTGGTGCCATGACCATAGATATCTCTTATGGCGTTTGGGTCTGCATAGGAGAGTGCATTTGGTCCGATGCGGAGGACCGGATGCTTCCTATGGGCTTCAAGGAGCGTTTTGGACCGGATGCCCTTATGTGAAAGGTAGACAAGCGGCAAGTCTGATATGCCAGACCATATGGAGAGCTTGGGATACTTCCGAAGACCTTTTGGGTCACGGAAGTAGGTGATTATAGGGATTACGCCGAAGTAGACGATGAGAAAGACAAGGCAAAACAGGAGGGCGAGAAAGAACATCGTGACTACAATGATACCCGGGAGGCTCCATCTACACCTGTCGTCTGGTATTTGCTTTATATGTTCTTTCAATCCTGGTATACTTCTGGGTTGGCAGCAGATATGATCTCCGGGTTCTTAACTATACAGGTATACCCAAAAGAGAAGGCAATCGGCGACGTATCCGCAGATCCGGTTTAGCGCCGCCGACTGCCCTGGCTCTACCAGGGTTCTATTTCCCAAAAGGGCAACATGTCGGCGACACCCTCCACTGCGATGGAGACTGGAAAAGACCAGGAATCCTCAGAGGTGAAGAGAAGAGGGGACAACCTGTCTTTTCCACTTGACCCCGCGCTGGATCATAGGCAAATGAAACCAGAGATGTGAAAAAATTTAGCCATGATGTGAGAAACCCTCAGCTGATCTCCCTCAGATTATATATGTCCGGTTGACGAGCGGTCTCATCTACACTTGCCATAATAACTACATTTCCTCAACCATGGCAGCTGTCACTAATCCTATTCCCACCCGGCAGTCACTCCCAGAAGCCTTGCCAAACGGCCTAGGGCAGAATGGGGGCCGCATAGACCTGCAGCATTTGGGACGTCTGCGTCCATCTCCGTCCTCGTTGCCTCTCGAGGAGATGCGTCGCCGTCTGCAGGAAGATGGGTATCTGTTCGTAAAAGGACTCATTCCCCGGGAAGATGTGCTGGACGCACGAGAAAAGTAAGTTAGCCCGTTTGAAAACCCCATCCGCCCCCCGCTGGAGGATCCGTGAAACTAAGAAGAATGTAGTTACTTCAAAGCTTACGCCGACACCTCTCTATTGGCTCCTAATACATCCCCGCGCGAGGGCATCTTCAATCCGTCCTCCCAAGCCGACCTCCACAAAGGCATTGGTGGCCAGGGCTTGCCAGCTGACCCCAAAGAGGCCAACATCCTGATCGAGGCCCACAAGGACCCCCAGTACCGGGCCTTTGTGGAACATCCCGTCCTCACCAAGTTCATCCGGGACTTGATGAGCTGGAAGGAGCATGTGATCCTCGACCGCACCATGCTCCGGCACAATGTTCCCTTCGGGCTGGGAACCGGAATCCATTATGATAAGCTGTTCCTGCGGGGTGGCTCTGGCTTCTTCCTCACGGCCTGGGTCCCCATAGGTTAGTCGGAGCTGTCCTTTCTGTGGTGGCATGGGATACTAATCCAACCATGCAGGTGATATCTCCATCAACGGCGGGGGTCTGTGCTACTTAGCCAACTCCGTCCCTCTCGGCGAGGCTATCGAAAACGACTTCACGAGGCGAGCAGCGCACATGTCTCCGGAGGAGCGCATGTCAGCCTTCAACGCAAACATGATGGAGGGTGGCATGATTTCACCGTCACCACAGGAGTTTGCGTTGGTCCACTCACAGTTTGGCACTCATAAGTGGTTAGTCACGGACTATGAGGCAGGAGATGTTGTCTTCCATCATCCGTACAGTATTCATGCCAGCGGACGTAATGAAGATACTGAGGGTCGGATTCGGCTGAGCACGGATCTGAGGTTCTACGATAAATCGGATGAGGGGATTGATAAAAGATGGTTCACGATTTGGAGACCTGGCGACGGGCTGTAAATAAACCATTCATAACATGACTGGAATTTATGGGACGCCTATTGAGTTGGGATACTGGGTTGCAGCTCATCGGAGTTCAGTTGTCATAATATTCCAACCCGCATCAGGCGAGAGCATGGTACAGAGCATAACAAGCAAGGGGCACTGGACACTGCACTCCATTCTTCAGGATTTATGGAGCACCCATGCGGCCATTTTGGTGGTATCCAGACGCATGTTTAACTTGCATGCAGGTACATATTTCGAGTATATTAGCGGGATATTTCCTGTGCATGAGTGGGTACAAGCTATATATTGTAAACCGGATGACGCCTGTCCCTTCACACATGACAGTGCATATGTAGTGATGTTGCGTACATAATTACTAGGAAATTTAGTTTATCTAATGCAGGATGCATTCGTTGAGGATTTCTAAGTACCAGGGCTTGTATACTTCTTATCAATATCGTAGGATGCGGAGGCAACCGTGGCGAACCCCACCGCATCAAAGGCTTTCATTTCTCTCCACCCGCCGCTCACTCTCCTACCACACGCATCACGCCCGAGACACGACTCTACTGCTTCATGCGGCCAAAGCGTGAACCCTGGTAGGTGGTCTGAGACCGAAGAGGAAGCTCAAAACTGACTCTACATCTTAGTCAAAATTGTCGCAGTGGGTTCATCCCGCTCGCAGTATCCCAGCCAGACTGCTAATGTCATCCTGAGCTGCAGAACAACATGTAAAATGTTTGTTCCCCGATCGCCAGTTGAAGGTCTCTGCCGTACTGAACTCCTCTTGCAGGTGACGGAGCCCGTCCAAAATGTGGACGATGCCAGAAGTCAGGACGAGACTGTGTCCGAGCTCCACCGCAAGCTCGCCGACTACAGTTCCTGAACAGTACCAGTGTCGAGTACACTGGGGATCGGTCCAAAAACGAGCAGAACCAGCGTACGTGGACCTATGCATCGCTTCATCGCCTGACAGCAAAGCCTGACACACGCCAGGAACGTCATTGGAGTATGTGGATGAAACGTCTACACTGACTGCTCGATACGCTCCACATGTATCTTCTCCAGGTAGCATCCCCGCACCCAATGCCTTTGCAAGCCTCTCGCCCTCGCCGTCTCTGTCCCCTGAAGCAGTGCTGGCGTCACGCCTGCGGTACCCGCGGCTGGAGCATTTTCCAGACGAGACGATATCTTCTCGACAGCCCACAGCAACTAGTCCAGCCATTGTGCCCGGCCCAAGCCCAGCTGCAGCGAGACTAGGCGTAACGTTCTCCCAAACCAACCCTATATCCGACAGGCACTTCCTTCTCCCGCAGCTTGCGCTCGAGGAGGCATGCCTGCTGCGATATTTCGTGGAAGACCTAGCTAAATGGGTAAACGCATCCCACCCACGCATGTACATGGTCCAACGCAACACTGACTGTCTAGTTCGACCTCTGCGACCCGGAGCGGCACTTTGCGGTCGTTGTACCTCAACGAGCCCGCTCATGCCCGCCGTTGCTCAACGCCATACTGTCCGCGTCGGCACGCTACTTCAGCACCCTGCCACGCAACAAACAACTCGACTACACCGTGAAATACGGCCTCCATGACGGTCTTGCGGTCAGCGAAGAGACCCACCTGCGCTACCACAGCCGCTGCATCTCGCACCTGCGATCCCTCAGTAAAGAGCCCGACGCCATCATGGACGAGAACCTCCTCGCAGCATTCGTGATCCTGCGCTTCTACGAGGAACTCGACAGTACGTGATGCATGCACGCACATCACCCACAACCTCCACCCCCCGCTAACCCTAACGCCCGCAGGCCCCTTCATCGATCCCCCCAGTGAGACCGCCCTGCGCGGCCTCCAAGTCTTCATCGAAGCCCAGGCCACCTCCGCGCTCGCAGCCCCGGGTCTCCGCCAGGCTGCTTTCTGGGTCGGCTTCCGACAGGAATTCCACCTCGCGTTCTTCCAGCAGCGGCCCTTCCACCTCCCGCTCCACATCCACGACCACCGGCCCCTGCAGCCGCACGCCCCGGACCACGTCTGGGTCAACCGGCTCCTCGTGATCTGCGCCACGGCCGTGCAGTACTGCTTCGACAGCGCGGCGCAGAGCGCGGCGCGCCACGACGAGATCGTCGCCCGCCGCAGCGACTGGCTGCGCCGCTGTCCGGCGTCGTTCTCGCCGGTCTATTTCGCGCCCGCGGACCCCGCCGCCGGCGACCTCTTCCCGAAGCTGTGGTACCTCGACGACTGCCACATCGTGGCGGTGCAGAGCGTCGGCCTCATGGACATCCTCCTGACTGCGAAGAGCCCGCAGACCGCCCACCTGGGCGCCGCGCATACCCTCGCGCGCGCCGCCGTAGACGCCGCCGCCAAGGCTGCCGTGCTGGATCTCTGCGGCGTCGCTCTCTCCAATCGGCAGTCGCCAACCGCCCTGCTGACGGCGTCCATCGCCATCGTCATTTGCGCGGAACGGTTCGTCGATCGCGCCGAGCAGCGCGCCCTCATGTCCATCCTCGTCAGCATGAGCCAGGATAATAATTACTGGCCGACGCAGACGATGCAGGCGCGGCTGAAGCGCACGTGGGCGTGGGACGCTTGACGCGTCGGTGGTACACTACGGGAGGGGTCTACAGGCTGCAGGCTGCAGGCTATCCTGAAGTGTCATTGTATTGATTGGAACTATCTATCTAGATATTGCATCCGGAGGACCCGGTCGAACATATAAATCATACTGTCGTCGGAGGCAAAAAAAAAAAAAAAAGGACAGAGAGAAAGGAGAAGATTGAATGGATCTCTGCGTCCGCCCTTACAAACCCGCGATCCCCAACCCGAGCAAACCGGGGGTCTTCTCCTTCTTTGGAGTTGGCGTAGGAGTGGGCACGGAAGAGGGAGTGATCGAAGGCGTCGGCGTCGGCACAGGCAGGTCGGGGGTAGGAGTCGGGGTGGAAATGGGGACCTCAGGCGTCGGCGTGGGTTTCTGAACAGGGACGTCGACGGGCTCCTCCTCATGCTCGGGCTTGGGCTTCTCGTGCTCGGGCTTCTCCACCTCGTGCTCGTCGGCCTGGACGGCGTGCTCCGGGGTGGGAGGAACCTCTGGAAGGTTGGACGTGCCGGACGGACGGAGGTCCCCCGAGTTGTGTTTTTCGCTCTGCTTGTCCAGCTCATCATTCATGCTGTCCATCTGGTCGATGGAGTTCTGGGGCAGGTCAGCTACACTATTTGGTGCATCTGGAGGGGGCAGCAACTCATGGAGGCAGCAACTCACCTGCATGGCCTTGGAGGCCATGTCCATCCACGGGTTCCTTTCATCGGCCTTGTCGCCGGCCTGCTGCACCGGCAGTGCGCGGGCGAAAACTGCCAGGAAGAAGCAGAGGGCATAGATGGACAGGATGAAGCGGGCCATGTTGGGCGAGCTCGGTACAGGCGAACAGGAGTAGAGAGGAGAGGGATAGGTTGACGTCTGTCGAAGACCGGGGGTGGGAGAAGTGGGTGAGAAAAGAAGGGAAGAAGGGCTACGTGTTTGAAGAAGTCACACCGACTCCATGGCGTGCCTTGATTCTTTATACCTGGGAGAAGGGATTAAGCATTCTTAGGGTAGAGTGGCAAGACCTTGGCTGGCGGCATGTATGCTTTACGAGCCGCCTTTGAGTTCGGGAATCCCAACGGGAATGGGATTGTATCGAAGACAGATGCGCGTCGTTACGTAGGTGGTTTTAGAATCCGGTCCGAGACCATGTTGGCATGCGTTTTGCAGGAGCAAGGGGAGTCATGTTGTGTACACTTCAACGGGAGGTTGAGCATTCTGTGTCTTGAGATATGTAGATCATCTCCCCCCTTGTCCGGAACATCGTCCATCAGGGCTGAGATCGCCGCCGGGATGGACCACCGACACAAGGATCTACTACAGGGGCCGGGACAAACAAGCAGTGGCATTTTCAGCGGCATCGTACTGGCTGGATACATGCGCCGAGTAACTGGCCTCCGTCATGCACGCCTGGGCTTTCAAGCCATACTCCGTAATGAGGAGCAATATGCAGGCGGCTGAACGCTGGTGGCTCACCACCCATCTTGTAAGGACTGATAAGCTAGTAACAGTGGATAACTACATCGTTGACGTTGGACAAGAATGTCTCTCCCTGCTTTGACACGTACCGCCTCATCTGGGTCGAAGCGGACGCAACACGAGGGAGACCAATGCGGACAGAGTCCAAAGAGTTCGTTCTGGGCACGGTATTGACCTCGAATATCATGGAGCTGACCGACGAGACTTCGATTATGCCTGAGCGAGTGGGTCACTGACTCGTGTCTCGCTGTTTCTTTCTCTATCTTGTATTGTATGATTCCAAGCTGCGGCGTTAGTTGGGTAGCTGATTGAGTTCATCAAGGAAGATCATCTTCTTCCAGGTGGAGCCAGACATGAGACATGACTGAAGGGGAGGTCTACGGAAATCCTCGCCCCGAACTGGCACCGGCATCGGTATGTCAGCTGCAGGCCACGGGGCAAGGACATAGGTGTATGCTCAAAGCGAACCCAAACAGCCTCGTGATGGACAATCGCCCGGTGGCAGGCGATGGGATTAGAACGAGCATGCGATTTTCGCTCTCGGTCTCGAATCTAAATTTGTGGACGGAAAGGAAGCGCGTTGCCATCAACAAGGGTATGGAGACCTGAAGGAAGAAAGGAGAAAGAAAGGGAGAAGGAAAAGAAAAACAGAGATTTATGGCGGGTGATTATGTAATACGGATGAACCTTTCTCCGATCGCCTATTCCATACTATATACTACTACTACTACTACCACCACCACCACCACCACTATTAACACCTTCCAGCCTGGCTCCCTGCTCTTCCGTCAACATCCTTTCATCCCAAAGAGTCAATTTTGGCCCCTGGGAAGCTTGAATCCTCCAGGGACCAGCTTCTGGAATACCTGGCTAGGATCGTATCTTCTCTGGACCTGATGCAGCTTCCTCGTACTTTCCCCGCCATAGTGCGCAATGACCTCTTGCCTCCGGTTTGCATCGTTCATAAACAGGTAAGGCAGGTAGCTGCCTTCTTCTTTTGCTGTCTCCTCGATAACATCCATCATGGCGCGTGATGCCCCCAGAACCTTCTCATCATCCTCAGGCCACCACCACGCCGAATCTATATGGAACCAAGTCTGGTTAATCGCCTCCAGGCCCAAGGCATTTCCTCCATTTTGCTGGCCTGCTTCCACTAGGGAGGAGGAGATTGGCTGAAAACTGAACGAGACGGAGCCCGCGGTGACTGAGCGGATGTCGTCGAGGTGTGGAGAACGCAGCATTTGCTCTTTGATCACGTCATATAGAGACTTGGTGGGCTTAACAGTTAACACCCAGTGGTCAATCCTTATATATTATTAGTGAGTAACCCTTGAACGTTGTGCAGACTTCTTACCGGGGAAGGGTTGGCGTGGGGAATTCGCCCATCATGGCTGACAAGGTCTTCAGACCTGTGGTATCCAAGAGAGTAGGGATCTCAGAGAATAGATCAAAGGCCACAGGTTTCTCTTCAGGTTTGAGGTAGACCATTTGCAAGATTAATCCGACGTCAGTGGTGTTGATTGCCGCTGCATTTAAGTTGATGTTGGCGTAGGGGTCCTTGTTGTGAAGGGATTGGTATTGCTGAATGGCATCAATGAGGGTCTCAGCGTGCTCCCAGGCAATTATACGGCTTCCACCCCAAACTTGGTAAATTGGGTATGTCTTCAGGGTGTATTTTGTCACGATACCTAGTGAACTGGATTAATTGATGAGTTCGGGTGTCAAAACAAACGAAACGTACCAAAGTTATTGGCACCGCCCTTCAATGCCCAGAAAAGATCAGGATGAGAGGTGGCATTGGCGTTGACCAGTGATCCATCGGCGAGAATGACCTGTTATTTGAAACTAAGTTGTCTTGTTTTGGTGAAAAAAAAAAAGGCATGTACCTCAAAGTTAACCACATTGTCACAAGCCAAACCATATAGATCGGACAGATAGGAGAGACCACCCCCAAGGGGCAAACCACCGACTCCCACGTCCAATACTCTTCCACCCACAACAGTGACTTGATGCTCGTCCAGCTGGTTGTAGACCTCTCCCCATCGAAGCCCAGAGCCGACGGAAACATGACCGGCACCTCCATCATAGCACAAGTCGGTGAGCTTAGACAGATCCACCAACACTCCATTATCAATACTGGCAGCGCCTTCGGCGGGCATGTGCCCCCCAGAGCGAATGGCAAACTGGGTCTTTGCTGCAGACAACATAGGAACGGCCACTTGCAGGTCCTGTGCAGTGGATGGGACGAAAATGCAGGTAGGGCGCTTCCAAGCGATTTGAGACCTGCTCGCGTTAGTAGATAGGCTAGAATAATGTACTATTGAGCACGTTACCAGTGGTTATGCACTAAAGCTGTGTACACGTCGCTATCCCGGAGGAAGGTGGAGTTATCAATAGCCGCACCAAGCTTATGACAGGTTTGTACAGGAGAAGCCATCGTGCCTGTCATGACCACAGCGGCCAGAGTGTATTGTAGGATATGATACAATCGTGCCATAGTTGCTACTTAAAGGAAATGGAAATCCAAAAAGTTTGTGCGGCGGAGGTACTACTACGAAGTGGGCATGTTGTATTTATACATCGAAAAATGGAGCCGGGCTCTCTTGGGCAAGGAGTCAGAACACCCTGGAATCCCTAATATTACCGCTTACTCGGCGGAAGAAATCCTTGCTGCGCCATGGAATTGGCGTATTTGCCGACCGAGGTTTTATTATTTGTTCGGTTTAGATGTACGCGATGTATACCCAGCTGGCCACAGCATTCAATTAGTAGTATAAGAATGTGGGACATGATTTTTTAGCTTTTACATAACGGGCTCGACCACGCTACTTGGACCAGTATGTCGCAATTCCTCTATCTTTATACTACCACCTTCTCTTCCACCGAATTCTCATCTCCCGGTCCGGAGACATGGCGATGAAGCCAGCAAATTTGGAATCATCCTGAGCCGGCCTCTCCGACGGCTTCCCAGTAGAGTCCACCCAGTCAACAAACTCAATGTCAAATTTAGTCACCAGCACTGCAATGGCCAGCATAATTTCCTGCTTGGCAAAATGCCTCCCTGGGCACATTACATATCCGCCCCCTGACACAACCCCGTTAGCGACAGTTCCGTTATCGTAGGATAGAAGCAGAAAAACGTACCGTATGGAAAGAATGAGCTTGGTCTACCCTTCATGGCAAATTGAGGCCGGCGAATGGTCTCCCCGGTTAACTCATCCCGCGAATCTACATATTGAACATGTCTCCAGGCCCAGAAATCTGAGGCAGGATGCTCTGGTGTGGCCCAAACAGCATCCTCGTAATGTGCGATCTGCGAGCAGGTCTGCAGTAGGGCCCCTTTCTCAATCATATATCCGTCTACCTGGATGGGCTGCAAAACCTTGCGTGTCACGTTGAAAGAGACATGCAGGCGCATGATCTCGATGTAGAGAGACTGCAGCAGAGGAAGATTAATGAGCTTATGTGCGTCTATCCGTCTGGATCCGGTGGTGGGATCTGTGTTATAGGCTCCCATGGCTTCTGTGCGCACAGCTTCGAAGAGATTTCGATCTTTTATCAGCTCGATCATCGCCCATGCAGTGATAGGGACTGTGTTGCCGTTGAGGCTGATGAACGTTAGCGCATGCCACAACTTAACTTTCCGATATCACGGCGAGCTCTCACCCAAATAACGAGGCCAACGTGTGTCCGGCGGCCGCCTGGTTCGAGAAACCTCCTTCACGCAGCCACTTTGCAGTCTCGCGAGACAAACGAGATCCAAAATGCGGTTCCCACTTGGAATCTACATCGGGACCATTCCAGTCAAAGTGTTCCCATGCGGAATCGATGTGCTTCCTCGTCATAGTGTGTAGACGATCTTTGATCGCCACCGATCGTCGCTGCAGGAACTTAGGAAGGCCCCAGACGAGAGTCCCGGCAATCTCATCAAACTCCCAGTAACATTCAATAAAGCCGGGATTCAGATCGATGATCCGTGAACCAAACAGCGAGATAATGGCACTTTCGGCCATAGACGTCTTCAGCATCCCGAACAGATTGACGGTGTCCCATTCCGTCGTCGAATGCTGATCGAGACGTTCCGAGAACAGGCAGTAGAATGAGTCGGCCAGAGCATCCGCGTACGTGCGGTTACTGAGATACTCGGAGTATAGGTGATCGTGACCACGCCAGAACCTCTTCTCCGCTGGGGTGTTCTCGGTCCCTGGGGCTGGTGTCTTAAGTCGACCGGATTTATCGTTTGCGAACTTAGCGATTTCTTCTTTGGACATTCCCCAGTGACGTTCCATCAACATGAGCTGGAGGAAATTGCCATCCAGGGTGTTCGGCGAGCCGAACACTGTTTGCACGTTCTTCGCGCCGGTGACTATGTATGCTGGTATCGGTCCGACATGGAATTTGACTATGTTGCTTTTGGTTTTCTCCAACGTTGTTCTGAATTTTGTCAGACCATACTGCTGACCTCGGGGCAAGAAGAGAACACAATGAATGTATGAAACCTACGTTACTCGATTCAAAAATGTCCCCACGTCTGTCAGATACTGAATGGTGTTGGTAACATATGGGATTCTTTCTTTGAGATATGGTGGCTGCTTTCCCCTTGAGGATAGCTGCAGAAGCCCTGGTAACAGAACGACGAAGATAACAGCAACAAGGATAGTCGGCCGCTCTGCTACATGTGTAGCAAGTATATGTAGAGTATCCATAATGGATAAGGAAACAACACCGAAAGACGCCAACAATTCAATTCGGATTCATCATGGGATCATATTCACATTGTATCTGCCCAATGCACTATAATTCTCTGTTTTATCATGGAACAATCGTGGAATAGATGCATCGGCAATGCGATTTTCACGCATTGCCGTAGCTCAACGCTACGGCTTACAGTTCGACAGGGGTCTATGACTAGCATCGTAACTGTAACGTTGTCATGCACCGGCCCACTTCCCAATAAGCGTGGCTGACGGAAGGATTCACCCCAATCTCAAACCCTGTTGCCCAGGGTTCGTGAAATCTCGGACCGATTGGTCCAACATGAGGTACAGAACAAAGCCAAGGCTGGATTAGTCGACATCTCCACCGTCGTATGGGCAATGCTGTTACGCATATACAGAATAGGCAGAAAGGAAAAGCGATTGGTTGACCTTATTCTAATTTTGTACACCTAACTAATCATGTCTAATTTCTCTTATACGATAGCGTAGCCTGAGACGGATCGGACTTCCTCCTACACTTTCGAGAGCAGGAACCCATTGTTCTGCAACTTTTGGAACATCTGCGTGGGGTCATATTTCTTGGCCGTTGCCTTCAGCTTCTTCACATTCGTCGCCCCATAGGATGCCAGGGGATTCTGGTCGCGGGAGGCGTCGTTCATGTACGTAAAGGACACATCCAGCCCACGCTCCCTGGCCAGTTTCTGCCAGTACTTTGTCGTCTCTATGGAAACGGATCGGGCAGCCTCGTCATCAGCCTCATTCTCCCAGTCTACAATGGTGGTCCACCCTGTAGCCGACATTAGAACGCCTCCGTATCAGGAGAAAGTGCAGTGAGTCTTACATTGCTGGGGACCGGTTCGGATATTCAGGGCGTTTCCACCATTCTCAATCCCTTTCTGGATGAGATTCTCTCCCACGTGTTGCAGAGCAAAGGACTGGTTGACCCCGATGGTCTGGTGAGCTTCCTGGGCCTTCTCCAGCCAGTAATCGTAGACATCCCTGGTCAGGTTGGAGTCGATGCGAGTACTGCAGCCGCGATAGTCGTGTCTAGAGATAAATTAGTCCTGTCTAATGAGGAAGAGTGGTTTAAATAATCACTTACCGACCGCTCGTGGCAGGAAAGGCGGATCCTAGGAGTTGATCAATGACGACAAATGTGGTGTTCATTGCGGGGACAGGAGTCGCCAGCGGTTCCAGATCATAGAATGGCGCAAACGCGCTGGGATTGTCGGTTGGCTCGGAATAAACAAGCCCAATAACTACAGATGTCAAGGAGATGTCAATGGCCACGGTTGATTTGACATCTGAGGCTCCGTTGAGCTGCCACTCCGTAAAGGCATCCAGTACGGCGCCGGCTTGATCGGGGGCGTAAATCATCATTTGCCCCCAGACCTCGTAGACAGGCACCGTGTTAAGATCATAACGAGAGACGATGCCATAGTTGGGGCCACCACCCTTGAGGGCCCAGAATAGATCATTGTTCTGCTTTGCATTGGCGTTGACAATGGTTCCGTTTGACAGGACAACCTCGAAATTCTTCACGTTGTCTGCTGCCAGACCAAAACGATTGGACATGTGATGGTATCCTCCTGTAATTTCTCCTTAGACACTTTTTTCGGTTCATAAATAAAGGCATCTTCGTAACTTACCTCCCAGAATCAGACCACCGACACCCACCGTGGGCAGTCTTCCCCCAATCACCACGGCCTTCTCAGCGTCTAATGCCTTCGTAACTTCGCCCCAGCGAAGACCCGGACCGACACTCGCTACCTGGCCATCGGTTGACAGGTTGACAGAGTTCAATCGAGACAAATCCAGCAGGATACCTTGACCACCAACGCTTGACCAGCCGGGGTTCGGCGAGTGTCCGCCACTGCGCACTGCAAATTTCACCTGGAAGAAATTGATGACTTTGACCACGGTGGAAATATCCTGAGCATCCTCAGGCTGAACGATACAGTGGGGCTCTGCGACGCATGATTCGGACCTGCACGGTGTGGTCAGCAAGAAGCCTAAACATACGAAAAGTGATCCTATCCTACCAATTCACCTCCACAGTAGTCTGGTTGAGGGGTGATGTATCAACATTCTCGGTTCCAAGAACCCCCTGGGCAGTCAAACACGCAATGTTCAAAATAGCAACGGGGTCCCCGGCTTTCGCATACTGCGCCGCTAGGGCACGGGTATCGGCAGTAGACAGCCCGAGGCGCTGCGCAAAGGAGGAGAATTTAGTCACATCGCTCGTGGAGGCTGCTAGAGCCCCTGCTGCAGACGCCCCAATCAGGACACCCAGCAGTTTCATGTTTTCTGTAAGTAATCAATTGTGGTTGATCCCCTCTCGGAATGCATGCGAGATGGGGACCGGACGGCCACGCCGCTATATACTTGTCGCGGTACACTCTTCGGTCTGGATTGGACAATAGCTCCGCCCAGCTCCCGAATCGCACATCTGACAAAGCTGGTATAGGATTAGAGCTAAATTGCCTGAAGATAGCGTTCGCCTCAAGAGCGAACTATAATCTGACATGCTTGGCAACTTCCTATTGTCGATTAGGGTAGATCGACCCGTGTGTCAATCCAAGAGACTAGTCGCAGCCAACTCGATCTCTTCCATTCCACACATTAGAAACATCCCACCCCCATTTCTTCCCCCCTTTCGGACTCTCCTTCGATATCTCACCTCATCGGCTGACGAAATGGGGACAAAATTCAACGTGACTCCGGAAAAGCAGGCCAGCGTGCCTCGCTTCTTCTACAATCAGCTCACCGCCAAGCCCCTCACGGTCCAGGGAGTCAGCCTCGCGGGCAAGACTGCCTTGGTGACCGGATCTAACACGGGTGTGGGCCTGGAAACCAGCCGGCAGCTCCTCGATCTGGGACTGAGCAAGCTCGTTCTTGCCGTGCGCAGTGAAGAGAGAGGTCAGACGGCGAAGAAGAAGTTATCCGCTGGCCGGGATCTGCCCGACGATAGCATCGAGGTCTGGAAACTTGATCAGTCTGACTATGACTCTGTCGTCGCCTTTGCGGAGCGCACCAAGAGCCTCCCCCGGTTGGATATCGTCGTGCTGAACATCGGAATCGCCAACGCGACACGGGTCTTTAACCCCAAAACGGGCCATGATGAGATGATCCAGGTCAATTATCTCTCAACAGCCCTGCTGGCAATCCTATTGCTCCCGGTGGTTAAGGAAAAATGCGCCGCGCAAGGGGGTCCGAGTCGGATTACAATTGTGTCATCGGAGGTCTCTGCGTGGACAGGCTTTAAGGAGAGAAAAAGCTTTCCGCTGCTAGCATCGCTCGACCAAAAGAACGGTAAGGTAGACCCCCTGGATCGGATGATGGTCTCCAAGCTGCTGGGACAGTTCTTCCTGTCATCGTTGGCCTCTATTGTCCCGCCTTCTGTGGTGGTCATCAATGCCGCGTCGCCGGGCTCTGTTCACGATTCCGAGTTCAATCGTGAGCACGATAGGACTTTCTCTGGAGCGATTGCGAAAGTTGTGATGCGCCGACTAGCCAACACCGCTGCTGTTGGAGCCCGAATGATCACCGATGCAGCCGTCAAACATGGCCAGGAGACGCATGGCGAGTTCCTCTCCTTTCAGAAGATTGTGCCGTGAGCTGCCTTTATATGTCTTATGATTAAAGCTATCGCTAAACACGTCTACAGGTTGGCACCGATCATCTACACCGCAGAGGGAAAGAAGATCTCGGAACAGCTCTGGAAGGAGACCATGGAAGAACTAGCCTTTGCAAACGTGGAGGAGATCCTTAAGACCATTTCGGAGTAGATACGGATAATTAGAGGAGCAGATAATTCACGTTGTCATTGAAGACATGTAGATAATTTGAGGAGGACTATCTCATGCGCCGGGTAGTTACATGAATCAATTGCTATATCAGTCCATCTTTTTCGAGCGATCGACAAATCGCCGTTGAAAGAATGAAGATTCCATTTTTTGGCAAGCCAATTCCCAATCTGACGTCCATTTACGATAGAAAGGCTGATAGCCCAGTAAACCGCCCATCCATCGTCCCACGACGACACCCATAGTGCGTGAGACGGTCTGCCCAAAAGGAACCCACCACGGGAGGGAGATGTACGTTCCACCGGCGTCAAATGTCTGTATCCATGAGTCAGGCATAAGACCGAAGCATTCAAGGGATAGGAATGGAAGGAGGACATACGCTAAACAGCTGGATCAAGTCAATCTTAGCCCCATTGACAACCACATCATCCTGGTACCGGTACCAATTCTCAAAGAAAACCGGGCTCAGTTCAAACATACTATCGGTCTTCTCACCCGATAACAAGAATTTGACCACCGTATTGCCATCTTCTTGCCGATCCAGCGAAAGAGGGTACGATCGATGGTCTTTGTACGGCTTGATGCTGTAAGGCCCATCACCTGGCGTTAGCACCACTTCCCGGCCGTCAATCTCCAGTACCAGACGGCCTTGAATAGATTCGATATATTCTTCTTGAACGTGGAAGTGCATGGGCGGTTTGTGACAGAAGAAATCCGCCCCCTTCACCAAGTCGAGGGTGACTTCGAGGGCAAAGGAGCGTTCAGGATGGTGAATGAGGCGTCCTTTCACGGCATTTTTTAGTCTATAAAGAGTACAATAATCTTAGTTGAGTCACAAATGGGATAGTAACGATACTCACACCTCGACTCGGGTGTCGGAGTCCGAATACACCATTTTATCTGCATCGGAGGGTGCCATGGTTGCAATGCCCTGTTCCTATGTTCTCCTAGTCTGGAAATTGGCGTTTCGAAGATCAAGAGAACGGCTGCAGATGAGGTTTAAGTCCGGCCACTCGACGAGCTACGCTTATCTAATAGTTTGGCTTCCTCCATAAGCCCATATCGGATGTCACCTCCGCCATCACTACCGAGAGACAGCTCGCTTGGAACCTGCTCGCCCCTATCTCTACTGTAGTCGGTATGAGACTTTAGTGTGGCTTCGCCTAGAACCCTTGAGACATCCAGAATTGTAACGTGGGGGGTAAAAATATGAATCGTCACTCGCTGTGTTGGTGTTGATATTACACAGATACGACTAGATACAACTAGATTGACTCCACAGGCTAATGCACGGCGGATGTGCTCTTTTGCCAAGCCAGAAAACCCAAGGCTAATCTCACAATCGACCCTGAAATCCATTGACGAAACTGCTTACAGGATCCACCCCACCCGATCCTTCGCCACGTCGGTAGCTAACGATGGACTACTTTCTCACGGCCAGTCCAGACCCTGTCCATCGGATGCTAGCTCCGTCCTCTTGCGTTACTAAAACTGCCCAGATTGTCGAGAACGATCCTTCCCGAACCGAACCTAACATCACATCCAGGGATCTGCATGCCCAATCGCATAGGCCATCGCGTGGGCCTTGGGTAGGCCGCCAGGAAGTCGATGAGTTTGGACCCACTTCATATACGAGCACAGGGGGGTTGAACGGAGACAATGATCCTCTCTTGGGTAGTCTCGGTAAATGGGTTTGCTTCTGGATAATGGGCTTGAGTTGTCGAATGCTGCTTTATGGTCAGCACGTGGGTCCCGGTCAATACAGTTGGGTAATTCGTTGTGCGTACCGCGATACGGTATTTGAAGTGCGACTGCTCGTGTACCTCTAAGGGATGACGTGGTTTATACTTTGCTTCAGCAGAGATAGCGGTGCAATAACGTGCTATGTTGGGCTAGGGTTGTACTGAGATAGTGTCCAAGAACGCTGAGTGTGTCGTATATACTTCATAGGGGCTAAGCAGTCAAAAGATCTATAGGGTAATTTTCAAGGCAGCCGTGTATATAGCCTACTATAAACAGCATTCTCTCAAGTTGTCTTCAGAATTTCCTTCAGCTCATTCAACACCTGAAGATCACAATATGGATCTAATCTTCGCTCTTCTGTCAAACACTCTGCCCTCAGTGTGGCCAAGGAAATCCTCCACGGCAGCAGAATCCATCCCAGATCCCACTATTTCTGGAGCTCGGGTGTCATATCCGAAGGAATCGGTCCCAGCCCTCTATCCTAACGAGAAGGTCGGCGAGCGAGTGACCACCTACGCTGAAACACACAGCTCAACCCTCCCAAGGCATATTGTCAACTACCACGCCACTATTCGGAAGACCCAGCCCGGAACGGCAAACTACATGATCCATATGTCCGAAGCCCAGGCTTTAGTCTTTCTCGCAAAGACGGTGGGCGCGAAGAGAGGTACCTGATGGCCCCGATACTCTCCCTTCTGACCCTTATGTACCAACCAGCTGCATAGTTCTCGAGGTCGGCGTGTATGTGGGGCTTTCGATGTTGGCCTGGAGTCATGCTGTCGGCTCAGATGGCAAAGTCACTGGTCTGGAATTTGACCCTCACTTTGCTGCCTTGGCGGAGAAGTCTTTCTCTGATCATGGTATTGAAAATGCGGAAGTTATCGTGGGTGATGCACTGGAGACGTAAGTTTGACCAAAAGACCGTATATTCATCTGTCCTTGTACCGAAAAAAATTGATTTTTGACATAGCCTCGCGACGCTCGCTCCCTCTGAACCGTACGATATCATCTTCATAGATGCACAAAAATCCGGCTATCCGTTTTACCTTGATACCATCTTGAAAAGGTCCAAACCGGGTACGCCACACCGTCTGCTGCGTCCCGGTGGACTAATCATCGGGGACAATGTCCTGCGGTGTGGGTTTGTCGCCGATGACAGCACCGATAATCCCTGGCGCAACTTTGACTTTGGCGCGCACCGACCTCAATATTGGAGGTCCCAGGATGTGAAGTCTCTCAGGGCGTTTAACACGAGCATGGCTAGGAGTGAACGTTTGGAGAATTGGCTGTGTCCTCTATGGGACGGTGTTAACATCTCTCGATTGATGGACTAATGGGGGTCTACTGAAAGAAACAAGCCCTTATCTTTCAATACTCCGGGCAGTTTATAGAGGAGTCTGTCTAGAATGGAGATCATCACTATCTATGTTTACATAGAATGTATCTACTGAACCTCCGTCAAAGACATCAGGCATTTCTTCGGCGCTGTGACCAATGAATCGTACATTTCCCACGAAACATATTTCTCGGGGACATCAAACTTTGCCGACCAGATCAGAATCGTCAAAACAATTCGTAATTCCAACTGTCCCAGACGCTTTCCCCAGCATCCTCGGTTGCCTGCACTGAATGCAAGGGTTGGACCGCTGGCCGCATCGAAGACCCATTTCCCGTCCGCGTCCTTTCGAAGCCAGCGTTCAGGACGAAAAGTCTCAGGATCGAGGTCATCCCAATTGTGGCGAGCCGGCTTATGCGTCTGCGACGTCTTGCTGCGACTGGCCTCATCGACTGACACGGACGGCATATTGAGCGATGGGCCGGTCAGGTTCAAAAACACCTGGGTATCACGGGGGACAGCGTGACCCAACACAACAGTATCCATTCTCGTTTGGACCATGATCGTCACGACTGGGCAGTTCAATCGCAGCACCTCCTCCAAGAAGGCGTCCAGGTAGGGGGCATGTTTAATCAACTCCGCCGCCGTGGGCAGACGTCGTTCGGCCCACGCGGTGGGATATGTCTCTCGCAGGTTCTCACGAATCTTGGTCTGTTCCTCCGGATGGGACAGAAGTCTGCGCATCAGCCAGATAAAGGACCCAGTCGATGTATCATGGCCGGCAATCAGATACCCACAGATCTCATCCCGGATCCGCGGATCATCCAACATTGGCTCACGGCCGGCTTTTTGTGCGGCCTTGATCTCGCGCCCAATGACATAGTCAAGAGCACATTCTGGCTCGCCGCCTTGGGTCAACCGTGGGATAGCTCTGGTGATTTGCGATTCAATATATCCTCTCAGAGTCTGGCCTGCATGTCGGACCGAGGGCCGCAGGTTGTTGATGGCGTGGTAGAGACGAGGCCAGGGCATGTAGAAGCCCTTCCAGAGGGATTCCTCATTCACTGTGAGGGCAGCCAGTTTGGTGGATGTCCCTGCCGATGGGAATACCATCACTTCACCATTGGTGCTGTCGGGTTGGAAGATGCAAGTGCCGGTTTCCTCCAGGCGGTGCAGGTATGATAGTTGCTTCTTAATATCTCCCCCTTCTGGGCCTAATCCTGTCGCTGCGCTCAGAATAGAGTCAAAGGAGAATTCGACGATGTCATTGACGACGTCAAATGGACGTCCGTTGGCTAATCGTGCTTTGAGTCGCCACAACTCCAGCAGATTGCAGGCTACCACATAGGTATGAGGTGCATTCACCTGCCACGCGTTAGTCCGGGATTTCTGGGGAGACCCAGGAAGAAATTGTCTTACGGTATGAAGGAAAGACGGCGCCATCAAATCTCGGACGAGATCACGACTCTCTCTGAAACGTGGATCGAAGGTTTCCATGGCCGGGTGTGCATGAGGAAGGATACCACTGAACACGTCCACCTTTTTCCCTCGTTTGAAATCCACCGCATCACGGTGGCTCAGGATGTCATTCACCTCGCGATAATCTGAGAGCAGAATCGCTGGCTTCGCAAACGGCCCGAGGAAGATCTGGGTGATGGCCGAGTTGTGACGGCGGGCCTGCTCGAGGAACCACGGACGCATTCCCTGTATGTCCTTTTGTCTCTCTTTTAACTCGGCCAGGTCGCCCATGATGGTTTTGGTCGCATGGTAGTTATACGGGATGCCAGGGAGTGGCCGTGGATATGCCCTTTGGAACACCCAGTAGAACACCGTACCAATGCATGCTACAAATACCGCGGTGATGACGGTGGGATTGCTGGTCGACACAGACTCTGGCAATATCATCTTTGCAGCAACCTCTGTCGCCTCCAAGAGCAAACAACAAGGTGCTTTGCAGGATGTAATGTGGGTATTTCCTGTTGAACTCGCTTGAGGCCTACCTTTTTCTCCGGCGAGAAACCGAGAGATCCCTTCTCATCCGTTGTGAACTGCCGACGTAACGCTCTCCACCCGCTATAATCCCCCTTCCTGCTGACTGCTCTAGTTTAAGATAGTGAGGTCTCACTTATACGAGGATATCTTGGGTGTTGGCGAGGCAGAGCAGGCGATAGGTTATTGCCGAAGTGGATCCGGGCCATGACCTATATCCCACCAGATAGAAGCGATATAACTGATTACCGAATGGAGCAGTTCGTTTCCCTCAAAAACACTGGGTTTCTGGCATAGAATGGGTCTGCACCAGTGGCGTTTAACCGGAGACCCCTGTTATCTTGGGGCTTTGACCAAAATCTGACCTGCAGACTAGATCCATACACTCTCGTACCAAGACCGTTCGGTATCGGAATTTCACGTATGAAACGACTTCTCATAGATCTGTATACTTTGATGGCACTTCATCCATCCTCAGCTTTGGGTCCAGGGTACGAATCCTGTTACTAAAAGGCCACGATGGAGGATATAGTTCGTTGGTCAGATACCGTGCCCAGCCGAGCCCCAGCAGTGGCATCAGAGATTGCTCTTGGGTACAAATTTGCCAGCGCAATGCCATTGAGAAACCTACCGTGTTCCATCTCTCTCCTTCTGCTCTCAATCACGCTGTCTCTCCGCGGGTTAGTGGAGCTTTTCCTTCAGGACCCTTCTACTGGAGTGCCATCTTGTCTATCGATCTCACCATGGGAGTAGCACAGAGGCCCAATGGCACAGCCAACGGCAAGCCTAAGTCCTCCCTTTCCACACAATACGGTGGTGTTCATGCCGGAGGATGGGTGGACTACCTTCCTTCTTCCTTTGTCCCGTACATCCAGCTCTGTCGTCTGAGTCCCCCGGCCGCCTTCTTCATCATCTTCTTTCCGCATTTCTTTGGTGTAGTCCACGCTGCCAGCGTCCGACAATCTTCCATCGAAGATGTTTTGCGTGTCTCCCTCATCCTGCTGGGTGGGAGCTTCTTCTGCAACAACGCCAGCCACGCCTGGAACGACCTCATAGATGCTCCCGTTGACAAACTGGTCGCCCGCACACGCACACGCCCCATTCCTCGTGGAGCCATTACCCCCCGCGCCGCATTCATTTTCACCTGCATCCAAGCTGTCGCCGCCGCCTCCTTCCTCCTGTTCCTTCCCAGCGGTACCAGTCTGGCTACCGTGCCCACCATCATCGGGACCACATACTACCCCTATGCCAAGCGGCATACCCATTTCCCACAGGTGGTGTTGGGATTCTGTCTGACATGGGGGATCATGATTGGGAGCTCGGCTATGGGGGTGTCCGAACCGTGGATGGACAAATCGACCCTGTCCCTGTTGATGGCCTCCATCCTGTGGGTGATCATCTTTGACACGGTCTATGCCCATCAGGATCTGGAGGACGACCTGAAGGTCGGCGTGAAGAGCACCGCAGTTCTCCTCCAAAACTATGCGCGTCTGTTTCTGGTTGTCTTGTACCTGGGTATGAGCGCATGCCTCTTCGCCTGCGGGTATTACGCCAACATGAGCCTGGCCTTCTTTTCCGTTACGGTGGGCGGATGTTTCTTCTCTGTCGGGGCGATGGTTTTCTTGGTTGATCTTAAGGACCCGGCGAGCTGCTGGTCGTGGTTTTCACAGGGGTTCTGGATGACTGGTGTCGCCATCTCGGGTGGGTTGTTGGCGGAGTATGTCTCTCCGCTAAACGGAAATTTCTGGTAAATGGGCACATTGTTTCACGCTTGTGGAAACTTAAGCCCACTCGAAGGTGAATATAACGTGTTGGGATCCAGATAGAAACTCTACGGTGTAGGGATAGACTTGATGATATATATATATGAGACATGATGAGGTACCATCGGCTCCATCTCAACCTCAGCAGTTCTACAGCAAAAGTGGACAAGATAAAAGGTTCCCGTGAATAGATCTAAGCCTATGACTTTGCTTCGTACGTAATTTGATCTGTCCTTGAATTGATCATAATCCCCATCCTCTGGATTTACTGTCAGGCCGTTTGGATAGGCGATGGAGGAATAGCTGTACACAATCAACTTAACCCATCCTTAGTACACAAAGAGAACTCGCACGGAATTTTTGTAGAGAGATTTCCATCTGGCTAACGTAGAACAAACTACTTGAACAAACTACTTGCCCTTCGCTAACCATAAGTCACTTGGGTTGTGTCCGTTGTACACACATGTAGAGGTATATTTTTAGGCAGCCCTCTGTCCTCCTGAAGGCACCCACGTTAATTTTTTAACTTCATCATCTTCGTTCTTCCTCTACCTTCCCACCTTTTTTCTCCTCCTTTCGTTTTCCCTCGACGCCAAAATCCTGGATCCCACAAGCCTCGGTATACCATAGGGATGGTAGACTGGTCGGACCCCAGGGTAGACTGCTTTTGTATCGGACGCTCTGGCTGCTATCCATGCCAGTTGATCCGGAGAGGTGGCATCCCACCTGAAGCAGCAGCCTCATCTCCCACATTGTACTGTTGTTCCTATCTGCGCGGCCCCTTGTCAGTGGACAGATATCCAGCAGGACAGTTGACCAGATCCAGATCCCACGGCCCAGGGGCAGCAGCAGACAGAAGAACCCCAGCATAACCTGTGCCAGCAGCTCCCGTGCCAAGCCCGATCCTCCGGCGCAGCCCACGTTCCAGGGCCGGGTAGAGCGCATAGTCCATTGATTTATGGTCGGTGGCACGCACGGGCCCATTAAGGCATTACTCGACGGGCGTGCATATGGGTTGAAGATCCACTACAACACCACCGCTCCTGGCCATGTTACCGGGATGGGTGGCAAGGACCAGCTGCTTATAGGGTCGCCTGGTTTGAGGCGAAGCTCGTGGTGCTTTGCCATATCACTAGCAGGCAACCTGGTTGTACTACACTAATATGCAGTCGATTCGGCAGCAGGACCCGCAACTAGTGGTTCAACAGGATAGGAGCCAAACACCATGCAAACATGACCTTAAATCAACCTTGTAACCTCGCAAACTGTGATAGGTGCGAACCACTCTACCTACTGCTTACCGGTACGGTCCCTTATCTTCTGTTCGGGGAGTCCTCGTGGAGTGCTCTGGTCATGCAGAGGTCCGGGTGCATGCCCGGGTTGCTTCGGGATTGCACCCTGATCATAGAGCGGCGGGCAGAAGAATCGTTCAATGAAGCACTACTACTATGAAGGCGTAGAGTACAACGTATCATCCATTGACGCTATGAATTTACAGAGGGAATCTTTACTCAACCTATGACCGACATTCTTTCCGCATCGCTTCCACCGGCCTAGAACCGAGCCAACACCCGCTCCTGGGTATCCGACAGGGCGTACTCGGAGGCGGCCTTCTTGCTCATCACCGACTTGGCCTGCTCCGCGGTGAATCCCTTGGCCTCGACGGCCGGGTTGTATCCCAGACCGGTGATCTTGGCAACCACGTCGCTGGGCACGGGCACGGCGATCTTGCCGTCGGCGCGCTTGTACACGGTCACGACGACGGCCCCGCCGAGACCCAGGTTGTGCTGCAGGCAGGCGTCGGTGCCGGCGATGGCGCGGTTGTTGGCCCAGCCGCGCAGGTGCCAGACCAGCTCGGCACACTGGGCCAGACCGGTGGCACCCAGCGGGTGGCCCTTGGAGATCAGACCGCCCGAGGGGTTGATGATCATCTTGCCGCCGTAGGTGATGTCCCCCTTGCGGACCATCTCGTGGGCCTTGCCGGGGTCGCACAGCTCCAGGGCGTCGATGGTGATCATCTCATTGGCGGAGAAGCAGTCGTGCAGTTCGCACACCTTGATGTCCTTGGGGCTGACGCCGGCCTCCTTGGTGGCGGCGCGGCAGGCGGCGCGGGACATGCCGAAGCCCATGAGGTCGATGGCGCTCCGGTTGTAGAGGGTGCTGTTGTCGGTGGCGAGCTGCTGGCCGGCGATGAGGATGGCCTGGTCCTTGAGGTGGGGGCGGGCATCCAGGAACTCCTGGGAGACGACGATGGCGGCGGCGGCACCGTCGGAGGTGGGGCAGCACTGCAGCTTGGTGAGAGGCTCGTGGATCATGGGGGCCTTCTCGATCTGCTCCAGGGTGTATTCGGTCTGGAACTGCGAGTAGGGGTTGCGCTTGGAGTGCTCGTGGTTGATGCGGCCAATCTCGGCGAAGTCCCGGTTCTCGGCACCGTACCTGGAGCGGCGGTTAGTTGCGCCGGGAATGGGAAGGGAATGGCAGGACGGACTTCTCCTTGTATTCGCGGCCGGCGTTTCCGAACATCTGGGCGGCACCAGGAGCGTTGGTGACGCCGCGGGTCTCGGCCATCATCATCCCGAAGAGACCGGTGGGGTTCTCCCGGTCGTTGTAGACGGACTGGAGACTACCGGGGCTCATCTTCTCGAAACCGACGACCATGACACAGTCGGCGGCGCCGTGGGAGACGATGGTGCGGGCCATGGCGAGACCGGTCGAGCCGGTGGAGCAGTTGTTGTTGACGTTGTAGATGGGGATCTGGGTCAGACCGAACTGGTAGAAGACGCGCTGACCGCAGGTGGAGTCTCCGTAGACGTAGCAGGCGACTCCCTGCTCGACATCGTCGTAGTTGATGTGAGCATCGAGCAGGGCCTTGATCCCGGCCTCGTAGCCGAGCTCATGGTAGTCGACCTTGCCGCGGGGCTTGATGAACTTGGTCATGCCCACGCCGAGGACGTAGGCGGGAGATGCTTGCTTCTTGCCCATGGTGCGAGATGAGATTGGATGATGGTGGAGAGAGGTGTGAGGAGGAGGAGGAGAGTGGAGGGAGAGGGATATGGGGGGGAAGTTATATGCGGTACGATGGGAGCTGGTGCATGGGGCAAAGGGCGGTTCTGCGGGGATGCCGCGACCGAGGTCCCGAGGATAAGGGGCCTCCCCAGGCTGTTAGTAACCCACCGAGCCCCAGGAAAGTTATGCAGTCATATGAAGATTAATAGGGCTCCATCGTTGGCCCTAACCCGAAGAAGAGGGTTTTGCGACCTTTATGGTGTCCGAGTATTGTCCGGACGGTACGGAGTACTGTACTGTGCACTACTGGGATTGGATCCCACGTGAAGGCACCGCTGCCGCCAGGGCCCGAGGACGGATCATCCTGTTGATCCGGTGGATCGTATCATCGGTTGACCGTATCTGATGGATGGGACCTCGGTCGTAGCGTTGAGATAGTAGATATTGTCAATCGTAGCTCACTCTCCAGAGTCTGGCTGCGATCAATCATCTGTTTGTTCGAATAGTCTGATCAGGTAGGCGCTGTTTCGAGGAATTGCAGCAACCCAGAGTGAATTGTTGCATAGAAGACGTAGAAGTAGAAGTAGAAGTAGAAGTCGAGGCCGAATTTCAGTAGCAGAAAAGTAGCAGAGAAGGAGATCGAAGTAGAAGTAGAAGTAGAAACAGCAGAGTGAGAGTGTAAGATCACGACGACGTCATTGGGCAAGCGACTAGTCCGCTTTGGGAAGGCCCCCCCATCATGGATCACGTTTCTTCCCCTTCCACTTCCACTTCACTTCCTCTTCCTCTCCCACTTCGTCTGCCACTCCCTCTCTCGCCTCCTCTCCTCCGCTCCCCTATTCCCTCCAATCCGTGTGAGGTCGGCCATCTCTGGAGGTACCTCTCTTCTTCTACGGCCGCCTCGACTATCAACAGCCCAACTCCCTCGGCTTCCTCACCGTCGACCCAGATTCATTCCCCGACCTCCGGTCCCTCCGTCGCAGCTCATCCCACCCTCCCTCCGCTTGTTACGGCCCACTAGATGGACAATTGTGGGACGCTGAACGGTCTGCTCCCCCGTTGAGAGACCGCTTTGCGTTCCATCAGGTTCCCCAGCCTACGACGCCTGTGAATTGCTCCCCGACTCTTCTCCCTCCCATTGCTGCCCCAGATGGGATACCTCCAGGGATGACTCTTGACAAACACTCGGAACATGCTCCTTTTACCCCGTCCCCTTCACAATCTTCCTCTGTCAGAATGCCTGCCGGCAAGACCTGGATGATGGATGATGCCACTCGCAACAAACTGCTCAAGCGGTATAAAACCCAGGTGGCCTCGGCGACTTCGACCATCTGCGCAACATTGGCTGTCGTAAGTGCCTGGTTTCGACCTCCCGTCGCACCCACTAATCATCCCAGACTCCCCTGGAGAATGTCAAGACTCGTATGCAGACGTAAGTCATGCACGCGGAGCCCCCAACCCCCATCCGACCCAACAGCTAACCCCTCCATCCAGTCACAACTTTTCCAATGTCTTTCAGTGCGTTCGCTATCTCTGGCGCACCGAAGGGCCCCGCGGTTACGTCGCGGGCGCTCTCCCCCCCTTGGCCAGTGTCACCGCCGTCCGCGTCGTGAACTTCTCCACCTACAACGCGGCCAAACATCGCATCTCCGACTTCGTCCAGAGCATGACCGGCGAGTCTCCGTTGGCCCTCTACAACCAGCCGGGCAGTAGTCCCACCCTGTCGACCCTGGCCACCTTCACCGCCGCGGGTCTGTTTGCTGGCCTGATCAGCTCTCCCCTGGCCTGTAAGTGTCCGGATGGTCCCCGGTCGGCTCCGGATGGTGGATTGACCGTGATGTAGGCCCCTTTGAGCTGGCCAAAAATGTCGTTCAGACCTCCGTCTTAGTATCCCACCGGGCTCAGGCCGCCCCCGATGCCGTCGGCGACCCGTCGCTGCGGAGCAAACCCCGGCTCGGCACCATTGAGGCGATCCGACAGATCGTCCAGCGGTATGGCGTCCGTGGACTATACACGGGGTTCCACCTGCACGCCCTGCGCGATACCCTGGGATCCGGCCTGTACTTTGGCGTCTACGAGACGGTGAAACAGCTGGCCGCCAAGGAGCTGGGCCCGGACAAATCTCCCTTCGGGGGCCCCATGATTGCCGGTGCCATCTGCAGCACTGTGCCCTGGTTCTGTGTAAGTGCGCGGTGATCAGCGAAAGGACTTCCTCACTGACAACCCCAGACCTATCCGCTTGATACCCGCAAGACGCGCGCTCAGAGTGTGTTACTGGGAAAGACCAAGGAAGTCGGCGAGGCATCGGCCGCGGTGGCCAAGTCGAGCATGTACAAAGGCCTCTCAATTATCCTCATCCGCACGGGCGTGAACAACATGATTTTGTTGAGCATCTTCGAGTACATCAAGATGCGGATCAACCAGTTGGAGTGATCTAAGACGTGCGTGTATTAAATGATTCTGGAGTACATAGTATGCAAATTCCATCATGTATAATTTAGTATGGATCCACCCGTTGGGACTACCGTAGGTACCTACCTCGTAGTAGTAGTAGTGGGAGGAGGGAGAAGGTACTTACTTCCGCACAGATGCTGCCTCAGGCACCACCCACGTCATCCGTTGCCGTGGGGTTTTGGTCAACAACAAAAGTTCCCGCCGACGATCTTCCTCTTCCATCACCACCTCCACCACCTCTCCCTCCTGGCATCCCTCCGCCATGGCTTCGTATGTCCTCTGCCTTCTTCCTAACGAGCTTTGTCTGACGGTCTCCTAGCAATATCCTCCAAATCCCCTTCCGGCGCTCCCACCCCGTCTCTCTCTCCGATGCCATCACCCAGTATATCTCGTCCAAATATGACCAACGACCGGACATGTTCGCCGACGATCTCCTGATCATCGATCGTCTTCGGGCAGAGGCAATTAGCGTCCAGGAACCCCATGTCAGCGGGGTCAGCCGGCTCGTGACATATGCGGCCCAGTTGAAGTGGTTGGGCGGGAAATTCCCAGTCGACGTGGGTCAACCTTGAGAAGTGTCCCCATAGAACGACGGAGTAACTGACCGACGGCGTCTACAGGTCGGGGTCGAGTTCCCCTGGTATCCGGCGTTTGGGTTTAACACCTCGCGGCCGAGTAAGTTGACCGCGGCGGGAGGGGGGAATGCAAATGCGTTCGTTGCTGACGGACCGCAGCGTCGCAGAACAACATCCGCTTCGAACTCGCCAACATCACCTTCAACATCGCCGCGCTCTACTCGCAACTCGCCTTCGCCGTGAACCGCACAACATCCGACGGCCTCAAACAGGCATGCAACTACTTTTGCCAGGCGGCCGGGGTGCTGGTGCACCTGCGGTCCGACATCCTTCCGGACCTGCGCACGGCGCCGCCCGAGGACATGGACGACATGACGCTGCAGAGCCTGGAGCAGCTGCTCCTGGCCGAGGCGCAGGAATGTTTCTGGCAAAAAGCCGTCAAGGACGGGCTGAAGGATGCGTCCATCGCGCGCCTGGCCGCCAAGGTGTCGGACTTCTATGCCGACGCGAGTGACCACGCCGTCAAGTCCAACGCCATCAGCCCGGACTGGATCCACCACATGACCGCCAAGCATCACCATTTCGCCGCCGCCGCCCAGTACCGCCAGTCGCTGGACTGCCTGGAGAAGCGCAAGTACGGCGAGGAGGTCGCCCGCCTGCGCGACAGTGAGGCCTGCGTCCACGAGGCCCTGAAGGAGTCCCGCTGGATCAACCGCACCGTCCTGGGCGACCTGCAGGGCCTCCGGACCCGCGTCACCGAGGACCTGAAGCGCGCCGAGAAGGATAACGATGTCATCTATCTCCAGCCCGTCCCGCCCAAGTCCGAGCTCCGCATCATCGACCGCGCCTCCATGGTCGCCGCCAAGGCGCCCACCCAGGTCACCGACGCCATCTCCATGCTGGGGGAGAACGGGCCCCTGGGCCAGCCGCTGTTCGCCAAGCTGGTCCCCTATGCCGTCCACATCGCCGCCAGCATCTACTCGGACCGTCGGGACCGGCTGGTCAACGAGACCGTCATTGGCGAGCTGGAGACTATGACGGACAAGCTACGAGAGTAAGTGCAACCCCTATTACTCCGTCGACAATCGCAACCCCCGACGGCTAACGAGACAAAAGCCTGCTATCGTCACTGAACCTCCCGGGGTCGTTGCAGGCGCTGGAGAAGCCGCTCGGGCTGCCGCCCACGCTGGTCTCGCACGCCGAGGAGATGCGTCAGCAGGACGGCCTGAACCGTCTGCGGCGCTCCCTCGAGGACACGGACAAGGTCAAGGCCAACGACAAGGCCGTCTACAACGAAGGCGTGGAGCTCCTGGCGGCGGAGAAGGCGGAGGACGACGCCTCGCGGCGGAAATTCGGGACGGACCGCTGGTCCCGGCCCGCGTCGGAGGAGGCGGCGCCGAAGCTGCACACCACGGCTCGCGAGATCGACGGCTACTTCACGTCGGCCCAGAACAGCGACAACCTGGTCGAGCAGAAGCTGCGCGACTCGGCGGCCGTGTTCCGCGTGCTGACAGGCACCAACCGGGACCTGGAGATGTACGTGCCCAGCAGCCGGCGGGCGGCCATCCCGCCGGAGCTGGAGCGGGAGGCGACCCGGCTGCGCGGGTGTCTCAGCGAGGTCAGCCGGCTGGAGAGTCGGCGGAAACGGCGCGCGCAGGCCGTCAAGGACAAGGCGCGCGGGGACGACATCAGCCGGGCGCTGCTGCGCGAAGCGGCCCGGCTGGAGCGGGAGTTCCCCATGCAGCCGATCCAGGCGAGCCAGTTCGAGGAGCTCTTCGAGGAGCAGCTGCGGCTGTACGACGCGGACCTGGAGATGGTGGCGCGGGAGCAGCACGACCAGGACCAGATCGCGGCGCAGGTGCGCGAGGCCAACCGGGCGTTCACGCGGGCGCACAAGGGCGGCGACGCATCGACCCGGGAGCGGGAGAAGGCGCTGCAGGAGCTGGAGAACGGGTACCTGAAGTACAAGGAGATCATCTCCAACATCGAGGTCGGGCGCAAATTCTACAACGACCTGGCCAAGATCGTCGGCCGCTTCCGCGACGACTGCAAGGCCTTTGTGCACCAGCGCCGCATGGACGCCAGCCAGCTGGAGAGCGACATCTCCAGCGTCGCCGCCATGGCGTCGCTTAATCTCTCGCAGCATCCGCTCCGCTACAACGCGCCGCCGGCACCACCGCAGCCCTCCCCGCCGGCGCAGTCGCCCTTGCAGCCGCAGTCACAGCCTGCGCAGCCGCGCGAGCCTCTGACAGCGCCGCAGCCCACGCGCGCCGCGCCGGGCGTCTGGTCCCCCGAGATGGGGATCCGATTCGGCCAGGGCGGGACGTGGGATCCCAGCAAGGGGGTGAAATTTTCCTAGGCTACCACCATGGATCTGTTTTGTATAGAATATACATTACTTACTTAACTAGTACTTCCATGCCCACGGCGTATATCAGGCCTACACCACCCTCACCATCACCGCTGCTGCCTCCGCCGCCAACTCTCTCGTAGACACCGTCAGATCCTCGCGCAGGCTCAAGAACCGCAACCGATCAATCCACATATTCCACCTCCGCTTGGAGATGCGTCCGATCTGCGCCGTCGCCGACGGACCTCCACCCTCCTCCCCCCCCTCCTCGCCGCGGCGCTGCCACAGCTCCTCGCCCATGATAATCGCCCACAACGCCGCCGCCGCAACATACACGTTCAACCGGGTGGCCTCGAGCCGGGCCCTCGTCGCCGGATCGTCTTCCCCCTCTGCCCGACTACTGCCCCCGGACCGCGCCTTCACATGACCCTTCCTCGCCGCGCCGCGACCAACACCCCGTTGCTCTTGCTCACCCGTCGTCCCCGCACCAGCCGCCGGAGCAGCAGCGGCGGCGGCGGCGGCGGCGCTATCCATCTCCGCGGGGGACACGCGGGTGCCATCGTCATGGCGCACCTCCAACGCCCACCGGATCATCGCGACGGCCACGCCCTCCAAATGAACGACCTCCTGCTTCGCGACGAGCGCCAGAAACGCCACGAGGCGTTCCCACGCGGTGGTCTCCAGCGCGGAGAAGCCCGCGCGCCGACCCGGCTCGTCGCTGAGCGCCTGCAGCACCGTTTCCTCGAAGAGCGGGAGGTGCATCCAGCGGAGCGTCTTCCGGGTGCTGGTGCCGGCGCCGCTGTCGCTGGCGCTGGCCGGGGCGGGACCGCTCCAGTCGAGGGTGAGATCGTCGGACGGTGCAGGCGCATCCATGTCAAGGAGGGAGACGTGGGACGGCGGAATGGGCACGGGGTCCGGGGCGCGCTGGAGCGCGGTCAGCAGGGCGAGCAGGCGGAGCTGGGACCCTGTCGGGACGCTCGGGGGTTGCGGATGGGACGGGTCCTGCCGGGGGAGCTTGCGGCTGGCGTGGAGGATGGAGGCCCAGAGGTCGCGGAGGGCGTCGTCTGTGGGGTTGAGTCTGTTAGAGGCGACGGGTGCGGCCATGCGGGTGGGGGATGTGTATGCCGGGGCAGGCACGCAGGCAGGACGCACCTATTGTCCGGTCGGGCTCGCCGCCGTAGTAGATCTCGTTGATGACGCTGAGGATCTCCTTCACGGCGAGATCCAGACTGGTCTGTTCGCTCAGGTAGAGCGCGACGATCAGCGTGAAGGGCCGGTGCATGGACCCGTGGACCCAGTTGTGCTTCGTCGCCAGCGTGTCGATGTCCATGGCCGTTGGTTTGTGCGGTGGTGGTAGTTGTTGCTGTGTGGACGGGGGTTTTGTGATGATGATGATGATGATGATGTTGAAGGGATATACTACAGTCATGACGTCATACCATAACTTGGACAGAAACAAATACATTAGAGGTATCAATCGTGATCATCATAATACTATACAGGGGTATCTATCAAACCGCCTCCGAGGCCTCGTCCAGCCGCTCCCCCAGGAAGAAATCCAGCTCGCTGGGCCCACCCTGCGAGTGCTCGTTCTCCGCCAACTGCTCCAGCAGACTCAGGAACGGGTCTTTCTCCGACGACGGATCTGCGCCCCCGGGGGCATTTCCCGTCCCCGATGCGCTGCTCTGCGACTGCTCGTCCGGCGTCAGCGCCGTCGCCGCGACGCTGGCCTCGAACGGGAACGTCGCGTACTGCGGCTGCGGCTGCGGATGGTGGGCGGCTGGCGGCGTGGTCGGCGCTCCTCCTCCCGACGCGAACGACGACTCGGCGAGGAACGCCCCCGGGGAGGCGCCGATGCCGCTGGGCGAGAATCCTGGCAGCGTGCCATCGGGGAGGCCCAGGTCCGACCAGGTGGCGCCGGAGGGTTGCTGCGAGGACGACTGGAAGGCGAGGGAGTTCGGGCTGCGGGTGTTTTGCGACGGGAGCGTGGCCGGGGCCGCCGGGAGGCTCTGGTAGATGAGGAGCCGGTTGTCCGAGAAGTCTGATCGGTCGAAGGAGACTCTGGCGGAGCCTAGAGTTAGTGAAAAGGGCAGGAAAAGGAAGGAAAGCTGACGTACGGTTCGTCATCGGCCATGCGCACATGTCCCGCGTCGATGACCAGACCCGGATACCGATCGAAGAAATCCTCCAGGTGGAAGACGGGGGCGAAGCGCACCGGGCGGGCGGCCAAGGTGCGGACCAGGTCGGCATGACACGCCGAGAGCGTCTGCAGCATCTCGCGCTGGTGGTGGACGCCGGACCAGTGCTGGCGCAGCCAGGACAGCTGCTGCATCTCGCGGCCGAGAAAGTCGGCGCTGGACGCGAACACCTCGCCCTCGCGGCCGTGGTAGTGGACGCCGTGGACGTGGACGGTCCCGGCCGTGCACACGCAATAGGCGACCAGGTCGGGCCATTCGACGCGCGGCGCGTGGCGCGCCAGCTCGACTAGCTCGGCGATGGCGTTGGCGTGCGAGAAGCACAGCGTCGTGGCCTCGATCTGCCACGACTGGTGCTGGCCGCTGCCACGCAGCTCGACCAGGTCGATCGGCAAGAAGGGCCGATACAACAGGCAGTGGACGAGGTGGTAGATCAGCTTGCTGAGTAGGAGGAGGGTGCTCTCGTGATGACCAAAGAGGGCCTCGATGGATGCGAACAGGTCCTGGGTGCCGGCTGCCCAGATGTCGAGCTCCTGTCGGATCTTGGATAGGTTGGAGAGGGAATGCCACGGGAAATGGGAGTCGCCCTTGACCCCGCCAGCCGCGAGATACCGGTGCGTAACCCCGAGGATGCGCGTGATATCGACCAGGAGAGCGGCCCCGCCCGAGCCCTTGCGCCGGACGTCGCCGTACTGGATGTTGGGGCCGACCGGGTTGAAGAACTCACCCGTCTCCGAGCCGGTCGTCGGCAGACGCAGCACAATCGAGTGGTCTGCGAGCAGACACGGCCGTTTGGAGCCGCAGGTGAGGAAGCGGTCCATCACGTAGACCGTCCAGAACAGCCGACGCCGCGTCTCGCGTTCATGCGATGGAACGGATTGCGAACTGAGTTCGCGGTACAGGTCCAAAGCCAAGACCATGGCCACTGCGTTGGCTGTCCGTCATCAGTATCAGCGGGACGACGGGGGAGGGTGAAAGTCTAGCCCCTACCCAGAGTCATGTAGGCCCGTTTCCCGTGGCCATAGGCAAAGAAGGTCTGTGAGAGGAGCAGGAGGGTCTGAAGACCCTCGGTCGACGGGCTGTCGATGTCGACCAGGCGTCGCGCCTGTCGTGCGTAGTCGAGGCCTTGGGGGTGGGGATTGGGGGCGGTATATCTGACCCCTTAGTCTGGTGATTCGCCAGGATAAGAAGTAGGTAGTAAGGCATACCTCAACGTCAAAGCATAGATGGCCATGGATAAAAACGGAGGGAGCTGTGCGCGCTGGTGGCGTTGGCGCGTAGCCGTCTCGTCCAGGATGAAGTACGGCTTCCCGTGGAGACGCGCAAAATAGGTATCGAGCATGGAGTCGGGCAGGGGGTTCTGGGCTGGCGGCGGGGGCGCCTGCGGTACCCCCGGGGGCGGGAACTGGTGCGGTGGAGGCGGCGGGTGGAAGTTCACCTGGGATATAGACGCGGTCTCCAAGGACTTGATGGGCGAGGTGGACGAGGCAGGCGAGAGCGGGTGATGTTCGTCCTGCAGGCGTTTCTCCAGCCCATCGACGCGCTTGAGCAGCGCCTCGAGCACATCGGTCTTGGGGCCGCGTTTTTTCGGAACGGCATCGTAGATACAAGCGCACTGGAAGACCTTGCAGGCCTCACAGCTCGGACGCAGGCGGTTACACTTGATCTTCCGCTTCCGACAGGACTTGCAGTTCATGGACTCCCTCGGCTCGACATTGACACGGCGGGGGGTCAGCCGGTCGATGCTGACCTGGGGACGGGACATGGTTGGGACATGGGGGGAAGAGGAGAGGAAGCTGAAGGAAGAGGGAAAAGAGGGGAAGGAGGAAAAGAAAGCGAAAACCCCGGATTTAAAAACGAAAAACGTGGAGTACCGGACGCTAACCGTACGGGGACTAGTCCGGCGGAGGCCCAGCCGCTGCGGGGATTTTACCCGATTGGGCTTACCCCAGTATACGCTCCAACGTGCAGGCGGCTATTTTGCTCCGGGATTTTCCCCTGTCTATCACGGACGATGCCCCGCGAGGTCTGAGCTTGTCTGTCTTGCTCTACGATCGTTTCGGTTTCTTCACCCCGTTCCGGCTAGCTCTTCGATCTATCTGATACACTTGGGTCAATCTTGCCCTCCCGGATGGGTTAAATCTCGGATATGGCGTGCGATCGTCGCTCCCTTCAGCCGGGCGGCTTGGACGAGAGGCCTCGATCCGTGGCGAATTCATATGCAGTTCCGTTCAAAGCCGCCGTCGCCCGGCGCGGAGGTCGGAAAAGGATAGCCAGTCAAGAGATTCGGTGGGTGTCTTCCTCCCTGTCATATATCATCTATATATGTACACATGTGTGCAGCCAAAAACATAGAACATGAAACCAGAACAAACAGGCAACGGGGACGGGGAGGGTGGAAACATGCTCGTCAAAATACCCGCCCTGACGCCATCCGCACAAAGTCAAACGGCACGTTCTGTCCCACCAGGAGGCGCAGCGTCTCCACGGTCGTCCAGGCGTTCACATCGTCAATTCCGTATGCCGTCCATCCGGCATGGACGGCCACACCCACAGGGTCTCCGGTACGTTCTCCGCGGGTCAGATCGAGGTATACCTTGCCCCGGGTGGATGGCGGCGATGCGCGCCCACTCGTGCGGTAATGCCGGAGTAACGGTTGCACCAGCAGGGACTTCTCGGGGGGCAGCGCCGACACAATCACAAACGGCTGCTCCACCAGCTTCACGGACTGAATCGAGGTGAACGGCTCCAGGCCTTCGGCGAGCGGCCCGCTCGCTCGGAACCCGACGGTGTAGATCGCTCCAACCCCTAAGCTGCGCAGCGCCAAAATCGCCGCCGATGCTTCCCCTTCACTCCCGGACAGGATGATGGCCGCCCGCCCGCGGTACGCCGACGGCACGTAGTCGCGGGTCAAGGTCGCCCGGATCCCCTTCCAGGTGGCATTTTCTCCCATCAACTGCGACCCCGGCTCGCGAGCGGCGACGATAGTATCAATCAAGCCAATCGCCCGTGCGGCCTCGCTGACGGCTGGGATGCAGGCGGTGCTGCTGGAGATCGGAGGGTGTACGGACGCGCCCCCAAAGGACGACTGAGTGATCACGCGTTCGATCGAATTCGTCGGGCCGCGATCGATCGACGTCAGCGTATGCGGCAGACTCAGCTCGTTGAAGCATTTCTCCATGAACATCGACTGCGGGGTAGACCGGAAGGACCCAATCGCATAGAGATCCCGCTTGGGCAACTGCCCCATAATGTGAAGTGCCTCGTTGATCTCGGCGGCCGTCAACTGACCCGGCGCCGCAATCATGGGCAACAAAGGATGCGTAATCGGCGAGAACACTGTGTTAAGGGCACGCGAGAGCTGACCCATCTGGCCCATGTTGACGGCTGAGAGCACGGGATACGGCCCATATGTCTCCTTGATGGTTGAGCGGAAATACTCGAGCTCATAGTTGGCCTCGACGGTGGTCACCATGGCGATCATCTTGACGATGTCGGCATATTTGGCGCTCTCCGCGAAGATCCGCGGCGCTTCGGGCGACGTCCACTTCCACGTCCCCGAGAAATCATGGAACGCCGACATGATGATGCTGTTGCCCCGGTCATCCGCGAGTTGCTTCCGGATCTCCTCCGGCAGCCACAGCTCGACATCGATATATTCCACCCCCCACTGGATGGCCCGGCGGAGGTACTTGTAGAACAGGGTCGGATCGTCCATCGGGAACTTACCGTTCTCCTTCGTACATCGGGTGGTGAAGATGATGGGAAGCTCGGTGTGTTGCCGGAGCAGCATCAACTGCTGCCCGACATAGCGGAGGCTGGGTACCGGGTCAGACGCTTGCTGGGACGGATCAACCAGCAAGTCAACACGCAGCTCCACCGCATCCGACCCGACGGACAGAATATCTAGATTGGGCAAGGCGGCATGGACATCCGGGAACGTGGTGGAGATGAAATTCGTGCGGGTCTTCGTCTTGAGGTCGTCGTGCGGGCGAGTCTGTCCGAGAATCAGGGAGAGAAACCGGGTGAGGTCCCGGCGAAAGAAGGGACTCCTCAAGGAGTAGAGGAATTCGTAATCACAGCCATCGCTCAGCGATTCGGTGGGGAAAGACCCATCATCCACACAGTGAGTGTTGATCAAGACCCAGTCCGATTTCTCGCCGCCCCCCAAGCCCCGAGCGAGGTCATCGGCGAGGATGCCCACCACCACCGCATTACTGCCCTTTCCTAATGTGGCCAACGAGGTCTCTGTCGTCCACGGCTTTCCAAGAATCTCCGCGACGACCTGCACGATGGCATCCTGGCCGGGGCGGTACACAATCACCACCGTGTGGGAAGGCTCCGGTGGGAGACTCTGGATGATCGAAGCGAGGGATACCGAAGATGCAGCATTCTTGAGAGAGGTGACTGGAGGGGAATGATCTGTGAGAAGGGTCATAGCCACGGGCTTATGAAAGGCTGTCTGCATCATCTCATCGCATGAGCAGAATCTCGCGTGTTCATACTTGAGTTACCGAGGCTACCCGACTGGCCAATTGTCCGAGGACCCCTTGCGAACGATCGAGGGGTCACGGGATCAACGAAGACAGAAGGAGAGTGAGGCGCGATAACAGCAAAAGGAGATCCCAGAGGCAGAAGACAGTGTGGTCGATATGGCATTGACGATCGCCCGGGTCGAAGTCCTGGGGAGACCTTGAGCCACTCGGGGATGTCGTAGACGGGGGACGCGGTGTCGGAGAATATCAAGGCCAGGTAGAGAAAATTTGACGGTCAAAAGGGAGTGAAGGTCCGAGTTTAATACCCGGGAGGTCGGAGGGAGGGATCGAATCCGATGAAATTGGCAGAGCGCGCGTGTTCGGTGAAAGAGGACGGCCAAGGACAGGGAAAAGGGACGGCGACATTTGCCAGGATAAATGGAGAAAAGGAAAAAGGGAGAGGGAGGAAGGAAAAGAGGGAGTAAGGAGGCGAAAGAGAGAGAGTCCGATAAGGTGCGATAGAGAAGAGTGGCCAAGGGAGAGGAGGAAGAGAGAGAGAGAGAGAAGTTGACGGCTAAATTTCCCCGGAATTGGATTATTTGGGGCTCCGCATCACGGGGTCGCGGAATCGGTTTCTCCGCCAATCAGCATCTCTCCCGGCTGAGGATGCTACTACGTTCTATACTTCCTTCACCCCCCAACTGTCCTCTCTGCTCCGTCGAGCCCACTAGACTATTCCTCGCACAGGCAGAATCATCGCTGTTGTGGTTCTGACTGATCTTCGAGCCCCGTCAAGACCACTCAAGGCTCTCGTGCAGCACATCCGCAACGCCGTCCTACCAGATCTTCACCGTCCAGCTCTATGATACGAGGAAATACCCGTTCCTGATGCTATCAATCCCGTCTCCCGTTGGTCCAGCCATACCCACTTTTGCTCTGGGAAAGGCTAAACCAGGGTCTAATTGTCCGTCCCTCGACTGGGAGTTCGTCCGGTAAATTGGCCGGTTACATTCTACACTCATCGAGTCCCCCTTTTAGGCAGAGCTCATTGGCCGTGTGGCTTCAGCCTGCTTCCATTGTTTCAGTCAAGCTGACGAGACCTCGCCTCGGCATCTCTCCGACGACCTCAAAGCCGAACTCAGGGTATCAGGGCATTCGATCAGCATCAAGCCGAGACAATCTTGATTCCATAGATCCAAAGTATCACATCATCATCCACCAATACTCCGTTTTTTAGATACTAAAGCGACAGGGTGTATAGGACGGAAGAACAAAAACACCAACGAACCAGAATACCGGGGTATTGGGGGCAAACAAAGCAGAGTCAAACAGGACCAAATACACACGCACAGAGTAATAAACAAAACGTAATCGCTGGCTGGCATCCTCGGCGAAAACAAGCCATGGAGTCTGTCCAACAAAAGAGGAGATTGGCACATGTATGCGTGCTGGTAGATATGTATGTGTACAGAATTGTGTTGTATGTACGCCCCATGACTCCATCTCAACGCCAATGGGGTGTCAAAAGGTCACAAGCAACCCACAGGATGTATACCGTGCTAGCTGCAGACCTACCGGTCACACGCCAGCTCAGGCAGAACAGAAAACCGCGCATTGGTCCCCGTTATCGCGACTGTGAGTGCAGTCATTCCACCACTCCTGTCCAACGAGCCACCCGTGTGTATGCGTCAGCAAGACCCGGGTGGCCTATCTAGGAGGCTGGAAGGCATGCACGGGTCATCAAAGTTCCCGACAACGATCGTTTCAACCTGACGAGATAAGCTCCCGCGCATGGAGCCAGCCAGAAGGCATGGTGGGGTATGGCATGGTTGCACTGCATCTAGGCGGTAATGCGCACTCCACCAATGTTCACGATTGATCCATTAAGGCGGCGAAATGGCTAGCCCATTCATCATCCTAGGAAGCGGTTTTCGCCGAGCGTTGTTTGCCGCCTTGGACACCCGAGGGGTCCCATGGATCATGCGTGGTTCTTTCATCAGGCTGGTATCAAGCTTTGCGGGTGCTGGAGCATGAATTGTTAGTCTTGTGTGCGCTGACTAGCCACGGAATCAGGTTCGTACCTCGAGAGACGATGCGGGAGTAGTCCCCAGAGAGGTTTTGCTGACTTCGGCTGCTGGCGAAGGAGGTCGCGCTGGCGGTTCTCCAAAGATGATTGGACGTGTCGGACAGGAAGTCGGTCATAGACCGGCCTGAAAAGATGGAGGACCGACCCCGGTTGCGTTTGGATAGGACGATCTCATCGAATAGGGCGAGCCTGGGGTCTTTCTTTTTCGGGTTGACTCTCTCCCTCTCACTGATGAACTCGTTGAAACCTGGAACGGCTGTTAGTGTCTCGGCCAAGGACGAGGACTGTCGAAGTGCTTACCCTGGGTCTGCTGTAAGACACCAATGTACTCCGCGTGTTCGTTGGGAAGGCTCTTGAGGAACGCCTCCATATTGAAGCTGTAAGTGAGACCGGCTTTCTTTTTGTCGCCCGATGCAGGCTGAAGGAACTTCTTGTACGTATAGAACAGGCTAGCGAAGCACCGGACGAATGCGGCGCGGACCTGCTCCGGGTAGAATGCAGCAGGACAGACCAGACAGATCTGCAGGGCACAACGGTTGTGCACCACAGTCTTACATGCACTGCATTTGTACATGCCATCCTCAGCCCGATCATCGCAGACCATGCAAACCGCCTTCTCGTCCCACGGTTGGACCTGCAGGCAATGGCCCTCAACCCAACAGGTGCCCTCGGCATTGTGAATAGGCTGGGAGGTCGGCTGAGGGACAATGGTCGAAGCAGCCACAGTGGACTGGGCGTACACCGATGGAGCATACGTAGATCCGGAGTTATGCTCAGTGTTCAAGGTTGTCACCGAGAGATTGGGAGCATGGCCCAGGAAGGGCGCACTTGGCCGCCGTGGGACTCCTCTCATCTCCATGCCAAAGGAGGAGCTTCTCCGCGATGCCGCATCAAAGTGACCAGACCGCTTTTCTCGCAGCGATGCTTGGAGAGCCATGCCCGAGTCGTTCCGAGAACCCGGAGTCGTTGGGAAAGGGGGGAAGTGGCCCGATGTGGGCGAGCTGTCTCTCGGGGAAGGAGGAGAACCGGTTTTGGAGGAGTTCGAACTGGTTCCGGGGCGATCGATCCCCTTGGACGAGTACCCCCTCGACGCGACCTGCTCATAGCGAGCATGGAGATAGGCGTTGAAGATGAGGGGCGGGAAGGAGTTAGGCGGAACTGAATGCTGGCCGAAGGCACTCGAGTTCAGGCTCACATATTTGGCCAGCTGGGTGGACTGGGCTTTGGAGTTGAATATGGAACCATTCTCCGACATGAACGCATCGAAGGGGAAAGTTTCCACGGCATACGCCGGAGGACCGGTGGTCACACCGCAGCGACTGTGATGGGGCGCGGCGAGCTGAAGTAACGAGAGGAGTTTCCGGCGCTGGTGACGGGGCAGGGGAGTCGGGCGGACCGTACTCTCAATCAGGTCGGAATCAAGATCCACCAGGACAAAGTCGTCCGATGGGAGCTCCACCTTCTCATAACGCCGTTCGATACCCACGATGTAAGGGCAAGGTGCCTCCAGGGCCTGAATCAAGCGTGCGGGAAGAACGGGAATCAATACGCCCGCCCAGGTGATTGGGAACAACAAATCAACCAGGGCTCTAGTGGCGAGGTAGAGCATCGATGTGTGAGAGGACAGGAAGATGATGCGCGATTCGGTCAGGGCATATTCGAGAAGGATGACAATATTCGACAGTGACAACGTTCGGAACAAAGCATAGAGATCGGTATTTCGTGAGCCTGGCAGTTCATTGGCGGCTTCCTTGCGGGCAAACAGACGCAATTCACGGACCGCCAGCTCGACTTGCGTCTTGGAGGTGTTGGGACTGAAGGCTTCGGTACACAGGTTCATCACGTACCGCTCCAATGGTTGCCAGACGCCCATGCGAGGGGAGCTGGGCGGGACTCGTTGGACACCCCCCTCAGTCATGGGGACCACGACAGCCTTCAACCACTCTTTCCAGAAGCTGGTCATGTTCTCCTCTCGGCCCAGGATGCCGTACGCACGGGGAATCCAGAACCCGGTGTCACCATCCGTCAGACCTTCGATCTTGGACGCCGCACCGTGGCGCACGGGCCGTAAAAGGTCTGTCATGAGGCCAATTTTCTCCTCCACGGCGCTGATGTCGTCTTCCAGCTGTTCTCTCTGGTCGGAGCCCGAGGGGACTGTCGGCAACTGTGCAAGGAGTCGAGACAGCTTGGCACGCTCGGAGGCCAGACGTTCACCCAGACTGGCGGCCAGCTCTCGCTCCTCGTCGGTCATGTTGTCTTTCCGCCACTCCTCACAGCGCTTCTCCAGTTCCTCCGCGGCTCGCGGGTTCAGGGGGATCCAGATGATGAGGCAAATGGCGTGCAATCGCGAGCCATTATCGGTGGTCATGGCAAACCCGTGCCAGGTGGACCGTGGTCTCTGGTCGGAAGAGACGATATTGATGTCGTTGGGAAAGGCGAACATGGGGACGTAGTCGGGGAAGTTGCCTCGCTGCTTCAACTCGTCGGGCATGCCGCGCGTGGGGTACCGGTCGAGCAGGACGGGCTCGAATCGCCGTTTCAAGGGGTGCATGGTGGGGGAGATCTCCAGGGGCTGAGGGACGGGGATGACGGAGTTGTAATTGCTGAGACGTCTCGAAGTCCGGATGGACGCCTGACGGGCGATGGATGGCTGTCGCTTCATGCTGTTCATGTCACGGAAGGCCATGTGTCGGCGTACACTACCGATACCGGATCGGAGCAAGCTCGCTGGCTGGGTAGAAGTTTCCTCCGAGACGATCTTCTGGGTGCGCAGCCTGGAGCGGGGACGCGAGGAGGAAGTGATGGCGCCAGCGCTCAAGCTCAAGTCCGACAGGAAGGATTCCCGTTCCGACGCAAACTTGAACAACGCCTTATCAAAGTCGAAATCCTCGAGAAACGAGGAACCCCGAGGGGAAGGGGCGCCCTTGATGGTCATACTGCTGCGATTGCTGCTGGAACCATTCGCGTTGGGATCCGAATCCCCAGAGCGCATTGAAAAGCGCTGGACGGAATTGCGATTGACGGCGACGGAGTTGGGTCGCGAGAGTCCGTCGAGACGAGGGTCATGGGCCTCTTCGGCGTCGGCATCTTCTTCAATGGTATCGGACAAGGCGGGGCCGGGGGAGGTGGCACTGTTGGCACGGTATTCGTCTCCGAGGCGCTGGAAGGTCTCTAGAATCTCCGTCCCATCGACACCGGCAATCCAGAAGTAATCGGCCAGCGGGGTGGTAGACCCCTCGGGGGCGGAGGAGGAGAAGGGCATGGCGCCAACAGATGGTGGTTGGAAGATGGCGGGGTTGTAATCATTAATCGTCACAAATCGTGGACGTCGTTACCACATGAAGAGCGGGAGAGCCGACCAAGCCAAGGGGATAAGACGAAGAAGCGACAGGCGCATTCAATGAGAGACGAGAGACCGGGGGGGAGATTCAACGATCAGGGGCTTCGGAACGGAGAGGTCGAGGGTAGTCGGTAGAGCGAGAACACATAAGTCGAGGGTGCGACGGCGTCGCGGGGGGAGGGAGAGAAGAGAAGACAGGGAGAGGAGAGGAGGATGATGCTGGGGGGAGTTGAGGAGGAGAGAGGAGTTGGGAGAGAGGGGAGAGGAGAGAAGATGAAGAAGTTGGGTGGAGGAAGAGAGAGAGAGAGAGAGGGAGAGAGAGAGGAGGAGGGGGTTGGATGACAAAAAAGGAGTAAGTAATTTATGGTGGAGAGAAGGAGAACTTGGAGAGCGGGGACAACAACATGGATTCAGGATGCGGATGAGTACACGGTACACTATAGATCTCTCTGGTTCTGATTCTTTTCTGTTCTTATTTTATTCCTTATTTTCTTGTCTCTGTATTCAATCCTCATCGTCATTCCGCGAATATCAACATGTTTGTTGCTCCAACTACTCGCATCCGCATACCCACTCCATCGCAACCACATCGATTTCTATTGATAATCGCTAGTCCCCTAACTAACGGTCACTATCACCATGAACCTCCTCCAGCAGGACGGACATCGGACATCGGACATCTGTCATCCTACGCACAAGAGGAAATAGCATCCGCCCACAACCCACCCGGCAGTTCGCCTCAAGCCACACCAGAAAAAAGAAAAGAAGAAGAAAGAAAAAGAAACTAAACCAACGAACTCCTGCGTATGGGCGTCCCATCGAGCCTTGATCCAACCACCACCCATACCTTCTCCCAGGGCCCTCCGGGTACCAGCCAAGTCGTCCGTCGCCTGCCACTCCGCCCGATCCAGCCTTCAATTCAGACGCTTTCGCTCCGATCCCAACGGGGTGGGGGGTTAAAAAGCAACGCTGAGAGGGTGTACGGCATATACGGCGTACGTGTGTGACCAACAGCTGGAACCGACTCCATTATGCCGTGAAGGCAGAAACAGAGACGGGACAATATCAATCGTTGGGCCCAGTGGAGCCTGTCGTGCATTGGTTCGTCATGCCTACAATTATTCCCCATCTATAGTCTCTCTCTCTTTTTTTTTTCCCCTTCCTCTCTTTCCCCCTTTTGCTGGGTTCATCGGTGGAAACTGGTTCTGGTTCCATGGAAACATTACACCGTACATTACGTTTCCCAGATCCCCCTTCAGGCTATCTCCGAAGGACAACGGTGGATCCCTGGAAATCCTCCGAATATCAGCGAAAGGGAAAAGGGGGAACAGAAAGATAAAATTTTTTTTTAAAAAAAGGAAGAACCATAAAGAAAAAAAAAAGCAGGTTTTTTCTCGGTCCGTTGAAACGATCCATGGAGGCACCTAGTCAACAAGTGAGAGTTCCTACTAAAACACCCCCCCATCCCGCTAACCGATAGTCACCGTTGGGGGCCAGTCCTATTCTTTAGGTAGGGACCGAGGACGGAGTGGATGCACCTGGGGAGACACTAGGGCCGGTTCATGATCCATCCATCCTGCCGAGGAGCACCACAGGAATTATGCATTGCACATGATTTCGGATTTTCGTCTCGTTGGGAGAGGTCCTCCTCCGTAGTGCGTATATACGGAGTACGCCATACGCCGCACGGCGTACTCTGTACGGAATATGGCCTTATTCTCGGGTTGATCAGGGTGGATCCGAATGAAGGATGAGGATCGCTGAGTACCCTCAACTGACAGGCGAGGGATCGGCCCCCCAGACTTGGGACATTGGGATCCCATGAGGATGTGCGGGTATTTCTTATTGCGATGAACACATGCAACCAAAGATCCATCGCATCGACGTCATCGCTCGATGCCCCTTCCCCTTAACTGGAGAACCGTTATGCCTGAAGCCGAGCCGTTGCTCTCGGTTTGTGTGTCTCTCGATGCCGTTCACGGGGGACGGCCTCGGGAGGAGGAGTTTCAGCTTGTGTTGGACGGCTCAGCTCGCCACGCCCATCTCCCTTGGAATAAAACAACCGGAGGTCGATCCTCCAGACTGACCCAGGGAGTATGACTCGCGTGCGGCGTACGGAGTATGGAATGATCCCGCTATCTTCCATACTTGTAACCAACCGAATCTGGTGCCATTATTTGACATACAAGTCTACGCCGTACATAGTATTTGGCATCGTGAGACATCCCCCGTAGCATCTATCAATTACCTAAATCCTGCAGGATCAATTAAGAGAATAAATAGAAACATTGACAGAATCGATAGAGCACTAGGACTAGCGGCGGCGCCTCCGTTCTCCCCATGACCAGGGATGTCTTGGCCGGAGTCACCTCTTTGGATTTCTACATGTACCTGACTCCGGAGACACCATGGACGATTGATAATGCAATTGTCTGCACAAAGGCAGTCTAGGCCTTCTCGCCGCCGACAGACCAGGCCGCGTCTTGCGGTCAACGCCAAACCAATAAGCGAAACCCGGTGGAAGGCATCAGAACCTAAACGACGGCAGTCGGTTGGTGTAGAGTAGGGCTGCGCTGTCAGCACTCTATGACTAATGCGTTTAAGTATCCATCCGCATAGAATTGATTGAGTTGAAGTGTCTAGAACCCGAATTCCCGCCCACCCACGGATCCATTTCAGCCGCAGTGGGAATCATCCTCCTTCCCCTTCGGAGCACAGTCCGGATCGGGCTCTACTACTGTCTGTCAATGATAAGCCGATGACAGGTCCTGGCCTATTCCTCTGACCGCATGTGTAACCCAGCACCGTCCACTGTACAAAGATTCGAGCCGCGTCCCGGACGGGCCTGCAGTTGGGCCACAACCCCTTGCTGCGGAACACGCAGGCCGACCTGACCGGAGACACGACAGGAGGGAGGGGGCCCCGCCACGGTCGTGTGTCCCAGGCACCGATGGGGCCAGCGCACAAGCAATCCCGCGGTTTGTTGTCGTTTCAGACTGCGGAACCCAAGAACAAGACGGCTGCACGGACAAGAAGCATACCATTGTTGCACCATGTCGGTTTCATGTACGTCGCCGGGTGAGCAAGTTTCCAGTGGTTAAGTATCCTTTGTCGCCCATCGGTCCCCTCCATTCGATCGACAACTGCCCCAACACAGCGCGGCCGTCGCGTTTCATATCCTTCTGCGAGGCCTCGAGGCCGTCCTGCTGCCCCTCTTCCTGCTCAACCAGGAAGGCCACCTGGAGCACATCGCGCGGGTTCAGGGTCGGCGGAAGCGGGTTGGGTTGGTCGGATCCCTCAAGGTCCCAGTTCAGCGAGATCGCCTTGAACGGCGGTCGGGGATTCAATCTTGTTTGCTACGCAGAGTAAGCCGTCAGTAAGCCGCGCCCAGTCGCATCGATCCAGAAGGGGGAAACCACTCACCTTGACTACAACCGCGCCATCACCGACATTCTCCAACTGCGCCTCGAGAGCAAACCGGAGGAGCCGCGTTTTGCCATAGGGGCCCAGCGATTTATTCTCCACCTCGAGAGGAGTCAACTCCGAAGACTTGGTTCGAACGCTCAGGCACGGCTGCGCGACGAACTGGTACAGCTTGCGGAAAGTCCTCACTCTCCCACTGGCGGCCTGCGCGTCCGACCCGATCAACGTCTCCGTGTAGCTAACGCTGACGGCCAGGATGTGGTTCCCTTCCTCTTTCAAGTCAAATCGTACGATCTTCTGTAGAGACTGTCCTTTCTGTAGACCATCCTTCGCCGCGGTGTCGTCGGCCGGCTCCAAGCCCAAGGACGTGACCGTGGATGGGGTTTGCATTTCGGCCACGATGCGGACCGAAGTCACCACGCGCGATGCTTCATCGTCGGATAGCTCGTTGTTGGCGCTGAGGGTACATGCAAATGTTTCGCCCACATAAGCGGATCCGAAGGCCGGGGGGAGGGTCAACTGTCGAGGTCAACAGTGGATTAGGCAGAAAGGGAGGGTGGGCATACGTTTGGGGCGAGGATGAACTTGTCGTCGATATGATCGGACGGATAGCTCAACGAAGCTTTACTGGAAATCTTGGTGTTTGAAGCCGGAAGAGGATGTTGGTAGGACAAAGACGGACGCGAGAGCCTTGAGAGGTTAGACGGACAGCTGCCAGACAGCTAGCTTGCTTACCGTAAGACTGTGTCAGTTAGCTAGAGACTGAGAATTATGCACAAGAGAAGTAGCTCATACCCTTGAGAGAAACTGCATGGGGTTCCTTGGGCCCGTCAGCGCCCGATTGCGCACGTGGACGAGCCATGGTCGAGGGTCATGAAGGAGTATGGAGGAGCGCGGTGGATGTTGATGTTGGCGATAGCGTTATCACGGACGGTGGCAAACAAGGCAAACAGAACAAACCCGGCAAACCTCCACGCCCAGTGTCTTATCAGCTTTGCATACATATTCAGTGAGTCTTTCGTTAACCATAACATCGCTTCTGCAGGTATGCCCGATACCAGCCTTTAACTGTCATTCTTCATACTGCGTCGCATCGTGACACTGTCTTGGGTTCTTCATTTCACTACCTACCTTCTCCCTCAACCCTTCACTATACGATGCGCAATGCGTAATGGCGAATATAAAAGCACCTTCGCCTCAAACTGTCCACAGATCTCCTCCCACAAACAATCGACCTACAATGTCCCACCGTCAACCCCCCCGCTCGGACACTGTGTCAGCAGCATCCAAGAGAAAGCACAGCGAAGGTGATGGTCGCGAGAGCACAACAACCCCCCGGAAACGCGCCCAGCGCCAGCGAACTAGCCAAACCAACGTTGTTCCCGCCTCTGCCGAAGTGATTGACCTGTCTGGTGAATCTCCTGTTACTACGTCTGTTACTACTCCTGTGAAAAAGCAAAAGACCCGCAAAGGCGAGGAGTGGCGAGACCCGACGCCTGAGCGTCGCGAACGGCGGTTTCGCTCGCACCCACCGAAGTCATTTCTGGAGAGGCTGCATCGCGCGAGGACTCAACGGTACGTGGGGGCTTTCTTCCCCCTTCTTGTGCGGGATTCTGTCCTGAAGAGCCCTGCTGAGATTACCTTCTAGGATGTACGTTGTCGGCCACACCGTCACGGATGCTGAAGGCATCCCGAAGATAACCTTTGATATTGTGGGGACGACCGGGAATATCTACAAGACGACGATTGGGAAGGTGCCGGTCTGCGACTGCCCCGATGGCCTCAAAGGCAACCAGTGCAAACACATCTGCTATGGTATGTTCCCGACGCTCTCGTCCTGACGCCTACTCCAGACTATCGAATATCGCTACGGCCATTCTTATAACATATTCCTAACAACAATGCCTGGTGAAGTCCTAGTGAACGTCCTCAAAGCCCCGGAGCATCTCCAGTACCAACTGGCGTTCCTGTCCAGCGTAAGCCGTCCAACTCGGTCTCACGTTCCCTGCTCACCGCATATAGGAACTCCGCGAATTCCTCGACAACGCCTCGCTCAACCGCGAGGAAGACCCTAGGGCCGATGGAAACGACGGCAAGCGGAAGGAAATTGACGGCGACTGCCCGATTTGTTTCATGGAATTCGAACCTGACAAGGAAGAAATCGTGTGGTGTCGCGCAGCGTGCGGAAACAACATCCATAAAACGTGCTTCCAGCAGTGGGCTGCGACCCAGCAGACGCAGGGAGTGCGATGCGTATTCTGGTATACTGCCCCGAACCACGAACCACCAGTGTGGCCCTGAAATAAATACTGACTGACCTCTGTAGCCGCTCTCCCTGGGAGTCAGACAACAGCGACCTCAGTCTCGAGCAGCTCATGCAAATTGGACAGGTGAACGCGGATGGATACGTCAATGTGGCCAGTCAGGTGGGCCTTTCCGGGCAACGCGGTATGAGACCGTCCCTGTATTCACCCCGCGAACACTCCTGCCTGGAGTCTGATGTTGCTGCTAACCTGCGTCTCAGACTATTCTACATATCATCCGTTTTGGGTCTCCCGACAATTCTACAGCTCTGGCTCGCGTAGACGCCGATACTACGACAATTATGAGCATTACGAGGACTACGAGGAAGGCTGGGAATTGTAGACACGGGTCATGGTCAGTTATCGTTCTGGTTATTGCTATTTCTGCCACGGAGTTATGGTCGAAGGTGAAGGGTGCAAGAGACTGCTTATTGATCGGCTTCGATACCCCGGATAGGACAGCTTAATTCACTGCATTGCTGAACAAGAACAAAAGCCGTTAAGGCTAGTATCCGTTGTATGTAGATGTGGGGACCGATCGTCTTTAACCACATTCCTTATTACTCAAGGCAGCGGTCAATGGAGCTTCCGTCGGTCCTGCGCGAGGAAGACTTGGGATCCTAGAATCGGCTGCTGTCCCCAGTTGAGGTGTTCCAAAGCATGATCGATGGAACAGCGGGACGGGAGGCAGAGCATCTCCGACGGCATGTTCATTCCGTTACGGAACAATGCGGTGTCCATGAGGACAGACAATATGCGTGACAACTTCAGGTCAGCCGGATACCGCTTTCATCCACTATCCTTGGCTACACGGTTTCCGCTCCGCACAATGGCCACACTGACAGCCTCTTCGCCAGTCATCCATGAAGGCATCCGCTCCGGGTCAACGATGCCCAGCTCCGCCAGCCTGCGAATCCCAGCGATGACATCCGATCCCGCAAATGTGAGGGAGAGCGCCGGCTGCATTTGTCCGGCGTCATCGGCATCGGAACCCGGGGGGTCCAGGAGGCGGACATCCAGGCGATCCAGGGGAGCCGAGGCCAGAGAGGAGCCAGCGGTGCCGAAACGGGACTGAACCGCGAGCTTGCGCTTTTTGGACACGCGCGTGTCTGGCTCGACACGTCTGGATTTGGGGGCCGTCGACAGATCTGGTCCGTTCTCTTCAGAATGGCTGTAATTCTCCTTCCCTGGATCCTGGTCCTGGTGGAGGTATTCCGCAGGGGCCACGGAGTTGGACGGCCGCGGGTCCAGAGGGCTGCCTTCAATGACGGCGTCTGCGAAGATGCTGAAAGTGCCGTTGGCGCGCGTTGACCGGCCGGGACCGCGAAGCTTCAGCAGAGCGGTGAGGCTCTTTGCGGTGAGAGCGGTTGGTTTGAGGGTGTATCGTTGTTGGGGGAGTGAGAGAGCCTTTGGGATGGCGTCGCGCACGATGCGCTGCAAGCTTCGCGCGTCAGTCGCTACGACCTCGGTGGAGGCTTTGGCCGGGGCGGACGAGGAGGTGGAGATGGAGATGTAGATGAAGGGACAGCTGTCCGGGAAGGCGACGTAGATGACGCGGGACGAGTCGGTCAAGGAGTCGGCGGTCTGTCGCGGATGTTGGTATGGGGAGTTTGTCACGAAAATTCGGAGGAAGGCGACGGGTAGTGACCTTGAGCGCGCGAGGTGGTAATGGGATTTGACCAGCGGGGAGATCTGCTGTTGAAGTTTACTGAGAAAGGTGGACGCATGGATTCGGGGAACGCAGGCGGCGGTGTCGCCGTCTGATCCCCCCACGCCGATGCGACTCAGTTCCAGCGCGGTCCAGCGTAGGCTGGATGGGTGGTCGTCCAAGTAGCGGAGGTCAATCATGGCGAGCTGGCGCAAGGTGATGCCGTGACGCCAGTCGCCCTCGAGAATCCGGTCGATGACTTCGCGCTTGCCCCCTTTGCGCATCTGCAGTTCCTGGTAGGCGTTTCGGACATGGTCGATGGTGTGCTCGGCGGGATAGGGACTGAGCTCGTCGTCATCGGGGTTTTCGAGGTCATCCTGATGGAGATACGGCGGGAATGTTTTCCAGTTGCGATCCTCTAGCCAGTAGAACGCCAGGTCTAGGAGCGATTGACGGGACAGCTTCCCCAGGGACTTCACCAAGGACTGCGTGGTGGAAGGGATGCGAAAGTCATTGGGAAGACTGGCGGTAGAGGGAGCGCGAATGGACTTTGAGCGGGACATGATTGCGCATCCCGTCCGTGGAGTAGGATGCGGTTGTTGATCGATGTTTGGCTTCATTCTCGCGCATCAACACAGGGTCACGTGGTGATAGATAAGGGGATAACTCAGCCAGATACAGCCAATCAGGGACTGTGATACAATTACCCAGTAGGGATATTAGATGCCTGAGGTGTCACATGAACAATCTCGATAGAACAGGGAGTGCGAATCGGGGAACTTCTACAAAACAATCTACAACTCCAGAATGGGGATGATTCCGAGTGAGCTATAGTCCATTGTCAGGCATGACGTTGATGACTTCCGTGAGAGTCATCCCCAACAAGAACTCGGCAGCGCTCCCGACATGAGAGAATTTGCCGGAAAGAAATGCCTGGTTCAGCGGGAGTTTAATCTGGTTCGCATTCCGACTTCGGAAGGGGATGATTTCAATGAGGGTAATAAGTCCAGGTATTAGAGACATTCTACTCCTAATGTTCTCTGTGGTCATGTACACAGTACACAGCGCAGTAGAATAGTAGGTCTGCACGAGCAGATCATCAACATCTCATCCTTGTAGACGATATAATAGAGAGTTGTGTTATTATAATTTTACCCGCGGAAAGCTCAAAGAGGGGAAGGAACGGTTGTGTAACCGGTGAGTGCTGACAAACGCCGGCCATTAATCAGCCTCCCCCACTTGGCCTCAGCAATTTCCGCCCTCCTCCATCCGATTCATCCCACACCTCTCTGTTCTCTTCTCTCATCTGCCATCACAGTGTACACCTCCAGACCACTGCCATTCTAACCGTCCAGCGCAGCTGTCACAATCGAGCACTTTGATTTCGCATTGTCCTCCGAAGCAGGCGAAACTGTTCGTCCCGCCCTCGTCTCGTCGACATCGCCGTTCAGTCCATCGCACAATACGCTCCCATACCGGGTATCCCGTCAATCGATTGCCTGTCATCCAGAATAGAGGCCTCAGACGCCTCCCCGGTGCACCATGTCTGAATTCAACGGCCGCCGGGCCCCCAACTTCTCGCAGTACCTCGAAGATCTAAACGCCATTCCCTCCCCGTACGATCAGGCCCTGCAGCAGCAACAGCAGCAACAGGATGTCTTCAACCTCGATGCGGAGCTCTCCATGTTTACCAACACTGAGTTCTTCGATTTCGACCACCTGGGCGATCTCAACCTGCCGACATTCAACTCGGTCGACGGAGACAGTCTGAAGACGGAAAACAAGCCAACCGCGGGCAACAACACCGATATGGAATTCCTCGACCTGTTAGGAGGTAAGTTGGCATAGTTCTCTTATATACATTCTTCTCGTGGTGTTCTTCTGGAATGAGCTGGTATATCCATGGGACCGTGTGGTGGCCACAAGCACCTGCATCATCTACAGGTTTTGGTCATTTTCGATCATTCAAGTGGGAAATTGCGTTTGCCTCACTCAGCTTTGACTTTTTCCCCTTTCCGTGTGGACTTTTCCGTCATTTCCTCCGATTTCACTTGTGGTTCTGAATTATCTCCACTTGGTCGCCTTCCATGCCCCCTATATCCAGACGGCCCCATCGATACATCATCTGCACGTGCAACGATTGGTCTGTCGTTGGCACGAGCGTTCTCGGGCTGCATCGATCGAGATAAGTTTCGGTGCCACTTGCATGGTCCCTGCAATGGAGCCGATAGCGTGAAACGGCCACCTGATGGCGCCATCTCACGTGATTAGCCCTACCGTGGGGGCCCTGTGCATACTAGCTCAGAAGAACACCACTCACCACTCGTCATTTAGTGATGGATGGCTTACTAACTTGTCACAGATGGACTGGGTAGCATGCCGGACTACTCGGCCTCCGACTTCAACACATTAAACCCCCAGTCCCAGCCGCAAGCTCAGTCCCAGCCTCCGAAGCAGACGAGTACCCAAAAGGCGGTGCAGGATGCGTCCTTCTCTACCATTCCGCAGATCCCCGGTGGCTCGCTGGCCTCAAAGCCGGCTCCCAGTCAGTCGGCGCCACAGACGTCCGTAAGCCCGACGGAACCCTCCGCCCCTGGTGCTACGGCCGCCGCTCCCACGCCGGCCCCGGCCTCCTCGGGCCCTAAGCGCAAGAACACGCAGAAGACACCGCCTATGAGTGTCGAGGAGGCGGCGCGGATTGCCGCCGAGGAGGACAAGCGTCGTCGGAACACGGCCGCCAGCGCGCGGTTCCGAGTGAAGAAGAAGATGCGGGAGCAGGCGCTGGAGAAGACGGTCAAGGAGACCACAGAGAAGAACGCGGCGCTGGAAGCGCGAGTCACGGCGCTGGAACTAGAGAACCAGTGGTTGAAGAACTTGATCACGGAAAAGAACGGCAAATCGGCGACGGAGACCAAGAAGTCCGAGTCGGACATTGCGAACATGTTCAAGAAGTTCCTGGCCACGCATGCCGAGAACCAGCGGAGTAGTTCCGACTCGAAGATCGGAGTGGGCACGCTTGAGTGATGTTCGTTGATCGTTTCATGTTTGTGGTTTTTAGATTCTTCCTTTTAGCACTGACTTTTTCTGTGAATATTTGGTTCTATTGGAATGGAGACAGGAAGAAGGCGTCTCACGGAGCAAGGATGCGGTGGGCGGTACATGATTGACGTTAATACTTTTACATACGATGCAGTTGTCTGCAAGAATCCAATCCTCAACTACGCCATTCCCGTAGACCTGCCTAACCTACGTACGCGGTAGTCTACACCCTCGCCACAACGACCACGCCCCGGACGATGCCCGTCCGGGCCCACCAGTCAAACAGCCTCGCCGCGACGCGAAACCTCCCCACGCCGAGCCCGAACGGCCGCAGCGCAGCATCCTGCCGACGGATGAAGGCCGCCAACCCGGCAAACACATGCGGAGAGACGTCGCGCATCTCGACCCGGGGGAGGGCGTACCCGACCTCGACGAGGAGGGCCTCGTACTCGGCCGCGGTGAGGAGGTTGGCGAACGGCGTGCCGGACACCCAGCAGACGAGGCGGAGCAGCAGCGACTGCCAGGGGGAGAGGTGGTCGGCGCGGAGCAGATCGAACGCCATGAGGGAGGCGTGGAGGGAGGCGCGGGCGTAGCGGAGGAGCGGCCGCCGCGACGGGCGGAAATGGTACAGGCTGTCTAGGGCGAGGAGCCAGGTTTCCGCTCCCTCTGCGGCCGGGCTGTCTGAGCTCGCGCGGGGGAGGAGGGCGTTCTTGAGCTCCGCCGGCCAGACGGCCGGGTCAGCGGCGTTGGCGGCGTGGATCTGCACCCGTGTCTGTCGTCGGGTCAGGGGCAGTCGTTGACGGGCCCAGTCGGCTTGGGCGGGCAGGTCGGTGATGCCGGTGTAGGTGTCGAAGAGGGGTCCTCGGTGGGCGTCGGGTCGGTGGCACTGGAGCAGGTGCAGGGTCTGGTCGCCGCAGCCGATGCCGACGTCGAGGAGATGGAGGCGCCGCGGGGGAGCGCGGGTCGTTGGGAGGCCGGTTGGGTCGAGCAGTCCGGCGGTGATGAGGACCTGGTCGAGGAGGGCGGTGCATGCGGTTGGGAGATCGGAGGCGTCCTCCCAGTATCCCATGTTCATCCACATGGACGGTGGGAGGCGGAGGTTGAGAACGGCATGGTCGAGGGCGTAGATGGACGGCTGATCTTGTTTGAACCGGGAGACCAGCCAGCGGAGAGGGTTCATGGTGTATATCCTGTGGATGTGTTTCGGGAAGAATTCGACGAGAAGGGAAGCGCTGGAAAGTAATTCCGGCCTGATCGTTTCCTATTCTGGTACGCCATATCGTATAGTCCACACAGTGTCCGGGCTGGCTAGCATCATTACACACAAGCACATGGCAGCAAGATAGGGCTGACCGTGTCAGCTGACCACCTAGCTTTAATCTATAGTCGGTCGTGGACTACAAAACTCCTATACTGAATATGGAGCTGCGATGCAACCCGGGTACAAAACAAAAAGCTTATTCATAGTCTATCGTGTCCATGTACATCTATAGCATATTATACCCGCCACGGCACTTCCACCCCCAGACTCCCCGCCACCCGCATCGCAGACACAACGCATCCCTCCAGCAGGACCATCCCGTCCCAGCACCACCCGCCAGCCAGATACACGCCTCCGTCACCATTCCGCCAGTCCAGCGTCCGCGGCGCCGACCCTGACGGCGCCTCGCGGAACAGCTCCTGCAGCCGTCGCCGACTGCGCGGACTGCGCAGCACGCGGGTGAACGCGGCCGCGCGCACGATCTTCTCCGGGTCGATGGGGGTCAGCGGGTTGGTCGTGACGAGGATGGGATGGACGGGGGTGGGTTGGAGATGGGCGGCCTCAGTGAGGAGGTCGTTGGAGCGGAGGTAGATGTGCTGGCCACGGGGATGGTGCTTCCGACCAGGCTCCGCGCCCACAGGGCCAAAGTCCGTATGTGCCGCCGTCTCGACCGTCGTCGTCGGGACCTCCTGCAGGACGGATCGCACGGGCTCGAAGAGGCTCGCGGCGACGTCCGGCGGCACGGCGAGAACGACCAGGTCGAATCGCTCCGTTGTCATGGGGTCGGTCTCGGTGTGGCCGGCGCGGCGTGTCGTCAGGAGGACGCCACCGTCTGGAGTCGGCGTGACGCGGGTCGACTGCACGCCCAGCCGCACGTCCAGGCCGCGGAGGAGCTTGTCCTGTACGGAGCGGACGCCGTCGGTGACGACGAAGTGCGGCTGGCCGTGTGTGAGCCGTTTGTAGGCCAATACGTCGGACGCCGGGAAGGCGAGCAGCTGGGGGTGGGTGCAGGTGCACACGCTGGAGATCAGGGGGAGGACGTAGTGGGAGACGTAGTAGGTCGGGAGGTGGATGCGACGGAGGTATTGGTCGAGGGACTCGACGTCGCCGGACTTGCCATGCCGCGGTGCCACGAAGAAGCAGCACAGCGTGAAGTACAGGTAGCAGAGGAGCACGTAGACGACCTCGACCAGCCAGTGGACCAGGTCACCGCCGCGCGGAATGGGCGGGATTTGGTGAAAGTTAGACGCATGAACCATGTAAGGACGGGGCTGGGCGGTGCGCGCAAAGCTGAAGAGAAACGGCTGGGAATGGTAGTTGACGCCCAGGTAATCGTACATGCGGACGAGATTGTGGTAGAAACCGCCGGCAAAGGCCCGCATCGGCACGTCAATCCAGCTCGCTGGCGCATTGGGCTCCGACTTGGTGGCGGGGACCGCGATGGACTCGGCACTCAGGGAGACATCGGGGTTCTATCCGGTTAGCATCTCGTCTGGTGGTCTCTTTTGCAGCGAACCGAGACTGTACCTTGTCGATGAGTCGGACGCGAAAGCGCCGCTGGACATCATGATGCAATAAGTATGCGGTCACCAGCCCAGCCATGCCTGTGCCCACCACCGCCACATCGCGCTGTCTCGTCTCTAAAGGAACAGTCATGGTGGGATCCTGCAGACGAGCACAGGAATCGAACAGCTGGTGGGCCCAAAGACCCTGAAGAAAGAACCCTTAATTGCAAAAAGAATGCGGAGACCCGCACTTCTTGGCCGATCCCGATTTTGAACCGCCGAGGAAGTGCGGCCGGAGTTTCTCTCTCTTCTCTGCTGTCGGCCCGGATGCAAAATCTCTCGCGACTCCTTGCTGGAGGCTGCAGCTGATAGTGGGGGGACTGCGAGGACGGTGATCAGGCGGTGGACCGAGCAGGATAGAGCAGTCCATCGTCGCTGGAAAGCCCCTCGAAGCCCCTCGACGCGGGCTGGTCACATGCGATGAGCTATACGAGCCGAAGTTCAACCAATAAAACCATTCTTCAAGCCGAGTCATTGTAAACAGGGTCCTTGTTGTTGAGATAATCATATATCTTCATGTACGGGTTCAGCAAAAGCGAGCAAAAACGCCTTCATACCAACGGGATATCAAAAACCCTTCCAGTCCATCCTGGTCCAAGATCCAAACTCCAAAAGAAAATTCTATCCAACCGTCCATCACAGCATTAGTCGTAGCAGAAATCCAAAAAAGAGCAATACTGTCATCGCATCATTATGCCTCCGTCGGTTTCTCCTCGTCGCTCTCAACATTCCCCGTGATCTCCCCCCAACCCGAACTACGACGACTCATCCGTCCTCCGGGCACCCCCTGGCTACCTGACGCCACCGCTCCGGAGATGCTCGCCGCGTTGCTGTCATGTCGGCTATGCGATTGAGTCCCGCTCATGATACTCGCTCCGTCTCCGGTGCCGGGGCTGGCTTTGTTGGCGTATAAGCTCCCCCGCTCTCCGCTGCTGCTCATAGGGGCTGCCCCCGATGACGAGTAGACGCTGATGCGCTCCGCGCTGGCCAGGCCCACCATGCTCGGTCGATTGAGCACTCCCGACGCACTCGACGGTTCGCCCGCGTTGCCACTCAGGACGCTCAACGGCAGACTCTCGCGACTGCCGCCGAAGACCGACGACGGTGCCAGGGCGCGCACCGACGCGTTGGTGTCCAACGAGTTCCGGCGACGTCGCTTGGAGGAGGAGGCCAGGGTTAGGATGGAGGCGTTGTCCGTTAGGATATTGTTCGCCGTCGCCGTGCTGTAGGTCACCGAGTGGCCGTGGGGGACCATGTGGGGCGGCACCGCAGTGGCGGGCGACGGAGGGAACTGGTGGGAAAATTGCACCTGCTGGGCGGTTGCACTATGGGCGGAATTTGTATGCGGGGGTCCGTGAGGGGGGTTCTGTGTGTTGTTATTGTAAAGGTGACCCGACGGTGCGGCCGACTGCACGGTCGTCAACGTGGTCGTCAGCGACCGGACCGACGGAGCGGGCGACGAAAAGGTGCTCCCCTCGCCTCCTCCCATAGAGCTGATGTTTCCCCCTGCGGTGGCCAAGGTCCCAGCCTTGGAGTGTGCCGCCTCAGAAATTGCCGTGTCAGCGTTCGTGGAGACCGTGGGGGCCGTCGATTTCGCGCTAGTCGCCGGGACCTGATTCTCGTAGCCGGAGAATGCGACGGAAGGTGCACTCTGCGAGCAAGATCGGTGCACATGATCGTCACTCACATCGGAGGCGGTGTTGTCACTGCTATAGTCGTTCGCAGGGTGCGTGGTACCGGATAAGGGGTACGGGTTGTTCTTGCAGTTGCGACCCTTGTTCTTGGGCATGCCATGACGCTTGTTGGTCCATCGGGCGCTCGATTCGGTGGAGCTTTTCAGATTGGCGAGACGTTTCATCCAGCTGGAGAACGGGCGACGACGTCCATTGCGATCTGACCGGGAGTGCAGGTTAGCGGACACTCTAGGTACCGATATGGGTAAACACGGATCGACTGTACCAAGCACCCTGGCGGGTCCCTCTGCGGTCGCCATGTAGACTCCTCAGGAGCAGACCAGATTCACCACAACGAGACTGAAGGATATGGGAATGAAGGGCTACCCAGGCATCAACCGTGGGCGATATTGCGGGCAGAACAACCGATCAGATAAGAGCGGGAGGGGCGACAGATGGATGGGACGAAGGCAGAACACACGAGAACGGCGGCGAGAAAAGAAGGGAGGCGGCGTCGCTGAATTTATGTGTCTCTCCCAAGGCCCAAGAGGTTCATGCCCGAGAGGAATAGATGCTGGACGAATAATCGGGAGGTTGTTGTTGTTGCTGCTGGCGTTTACGCGGACTTTCAGGAGAGAATCTGGAAAGGGAAAGGCCGGGTGGTCACGTGACGTCCAGCCTTCCATCTGTCTATACACGACATACATATGTACGGAGCAAGGAAGAGACCTAGTTTTCTCGTCAGGTCGACAGCTTTGCCTTTCCAGTTGAGGGCTCATTCTCGCCGCTTTTTGCTCCCTGAGTAGACCTGAGCACATGATGAGTGGAAGGCTTGCATCCCAACCAGCGATCTTCTACGCCCGCCACACACCCCCGAACTAGCTGTGGACAGGAACAGGAGGGAAAGGTTCCTCCTGCGTTCAGAACACGCCTTGATCATTTGAGACTGTTACTATTGTCTATCCGTTTGACATCACACTGTAGTTTTATTGCTCTGGTGTTTTTGCCTCAACCGTCCAATATATCCTTGGGTTACTACAAGACTTGACGAGAATGATGAAAATGTTGAATATATGCTGGCACAATGCTTCCCTATTCGGTCGACCCTATTCGGATTATCTCCGAATGTCCCCCATTCATGTGCGTTCAACATGCTCGACAAGTTCAATATCCTCCTTGTGAATTGCAGTGACTTGTTTGAGGGCATTTTCCACATACTTGGAAGCGTGCTCCCTGCGCTCTTGTCTGTTGGCTCGACAGACACCTCTCCAGCTAATAAGGGCATCTTCACCATCGAAGATGCCAGCCACCTCTTCAAGGGTCATATTTGCGGTCTCTGGAAGATACAGGTAGACCACAGCGAAATCGAAGGCAAGGAGCGCAACGTACACAATATAATACCGCCAACTGATTGCATCAATAGCTATAGGATTGACGTATCCACTGAAGATACCCGCCAGGTTTTGAGCAAGGCTGAATATCATGGATCCCTTGCTGCGAAGAGAATACTGGGGGATCTCCATAATCAATGTATAAACGGCGGGAGAAAAGAAATGAGAGCCGCCCTGGAAGATGAAAATCATGAGGAGGACAGCAGCAGATAATCCCTTGTTTTGGTAGTTTGTTTGCGCGGCCTTTGCGGAGCAGATGGTCCAGATAAGAAAGGCGAAGAACATGATTGCAAAAGCAATAAGAAGCTGCCGGCGACGTCCAAGCTTATCCACCGTGACTGCAAAAGCCGCACAGGTAACCACAGACCAAACCTGGAGACCGACATTGATGATGAGAGTCTCTTTTGAGCCTCGAATGCCGATAGACTCCAGAACCAGGACAAGATAGTAGCTCACTAGGGCATTACCCTGCAATTGACGTGCAAATCCAAGGAAGATCAGCAGTGCCAGTCGATAGAAATTCCCTCTTGAGCTGAACCATTGTTTCCATTTGGAGGACCTATTAATTTTCTCAGTCTCAATCGCAGCAGATATTTCGACAAGCTCGTAGTGAACCAAAGCCGAGTTCTGGTCTCCTAGACCATGGTATTTAACAAGAACTTCTTCGGCTTCCTCCCGCCGATTCTGATCGACAAGCCAGCGAGGGGACTCTGGCGTAAAATAAACGAGAACCATCTGAACAACGGGAAGGACGCCTTGAAGCAGACTGGGAAGACGCCAGGCCCAAGTTGACTGCATCTGGAACGTGCCGTACGTAACCGCTGCCGCAATCAGTGCGCCGACTGGCCAGAAAATGGCAGTCATCGCGGTGATGACTGCACGATGCGTGGGATAAGACACCTCAGCCAGAAGGAGAAGAGAGACAACTCCAAGAATGCCGGTCCCCATACCCACGATAAAACGTGACAGAACAAAAGTGACAAAATTTTGCGCCGCTGTCTGCACTATTGTGCCGACGATAAGAATAAGTGCGCTGCCAAATAGAGGCCAACGTCGGCCAAACCTCTCACAGAGCCAGAAGGACATGAAGATCGTGATGAGATTGCCATAAGCGAACCCATTGGCCATTGTACCAAGCCTAGCACCGGATGGATTATCAAAGTATTCTGTCCATGAGGGCACGGCTTGAAGACCATTGAGCATCGACCCGTCAAACCCGGTTGTCACCCACGCAAGTAGACCGGATAGCAGGCCAATGTTGAGCTTCAGCAGTGCTGGATACTCCCACCAGTGCTTAGGAAGTTTTGCCAGCTTATGAGGATCGATATGCCCGTCATAGTCATCTTTGCTCCCCTCCTTTCGATCAGGATATTCTCTGTTATCCATCCTTTTCTGATTGTCCAACCCGTTATGAGAGGATGTAGAAATAGAAGAAAGCTATGCTCCAACACGCTCTGCTGTCTCTGGCCATTACCACCTCTTTTATCTCCTCCCCGTATTTCAACACATATTGGCTCTGTGATCCCGCTCGGGCTTTTGCCTCTTGCTACGGTGGTGATTCTCTGATCCTTCACTATACCCCGCAATTTGCCCAGAATAATGCACCGGCGGAGGAGAGCAAAGGATATGCTCTTCATGGTTATCTTTTCAGCTATTGGGTGTTAAAAGCTACCAGCATCGATAACCATGGTTGGCGCGTTCCTTCGAGTCAAATAGTTGGCACATCTTGGGTTCCATAAAGATTCTGGCCAACATGAGAGCAAATGCTTCCTCCGTATCGGCATTCCACCGGAGAAATTCCTTTAAAAATTTATCCGCAAATCGATGAGAGGCAGCTTCTATTTCATGTTTCGCTGCACCTTTCAGCAGTAGGTTGGATCTCACCTGGACAAGTATTTCAAGTGTTGTACATCGCACCCTTAGGATTCCCACCAGACAGTTCCGAGCAAAATTCCAGACAGTTACAAAGCAGAAGCGTAAAAAGAAGGAGAAAATGGAGTCATCATCAACATTCCTATTGCCACTGCCTTCAGTGGGAGACTTGACAGACCCTACCCTTCTCCAGAGGAATCGTCTACCACCCCGGGCTTCCTTTCTTCCTCCAGAGAGCCATCGTCTCAAACTTAACGGCTGTTGGGACTTCTCCTATTTCCCTACGCCACAAGCGGCTTGGAAATCCTTAGCTGAGGATGTCACCCAGTGGGACAAAATCCTGGTCCCGGGCCACTGGCAACTACAGGGATATGGTGCACCTCAGTACGCCAACGTCCGTTACCCTTTTCCGGTTGACCCCCCCAACATCCCTGCTGCCAATCCAACGGGCGTATACCGACGCGTGATTGAAGTTCCCCAAGATTGGATTGATACTAGCTCCATCAGGGTCCGTTTCGAGGGTGTTGATAGCAGCTATCATGTCTACTTGGACGGTCAGATGCTTGGGTACAGTCAAGTCAGCCGGAACGCTGCCGAGTTTGATATCACTGCACAAGTAGTGGCTGCCCAGGGGAAGCCAATGCACTTGCTGGTAATTGTGTACCAATGGTGCGATGGCTCTTACCTTGAGGATCAAGACCAGTGGTGGATGTCGGGTATCTTCCGAGACGTTCATGTGCTAGCATTTCCTGCCAGAGTTCATATTGAGGACTTCAAGGTGGACGTGGATCTTGACGCTCAGTATAAAGATGCAACAATCGCTGTCGATGTGAGCTACGAAGCATCAGCCTCACAATATATGAAGCTTCATCTGGAGATCAGCGACCCATGCAGCACCAGAATTATCACTGAGGATCTTGTCAAATTTAAAACAGACCCAAGTTCTCCTGGCTCTTGCAAGCAAAGCATGTCAGTGTCTGATCCCAAGAAATGGACTGCCGAAACACCCTATCTCTATGAGCTTCGTCTAAGGTTGCTGAACGAGGATGGAGGGGAGGTCCAGTGTATTCGCAAGCAAGTTGGGTTCCGCAAGGTCGAGATTCTTAATGGCAATCTCACGGTCAATGGTGTCCCCATCTTACTCAACGGAGTTAATCGACATGATCACCACCCTCGCTACGGGCGTGCTGTGCCGGTCGACTTCATTCGGAGAGACCTCTTGATCATGAAACAACACAATATCAACGCTGTACGGTGCTCTCATTATCCCAATGCACCAGAGTTCTACGACTTGTGCGATGAGCTTGGTATCTGGGTTATGGATGAGGCAGACCTGGAGTGCCACGGATTTATCGAGGCAGTTTTGCATGATGAGAACAATCCGGAGTGGACGCCCTTCCGCGATATCAAAGCCAAATGTATGGCTCTTTCTGCGGAGTTCACATCGAACAACCCTTTGTGGCGGGAGGCATATCTCGACAGGATAGAGCGCCTTGTCAAGCAAAACAAGAACCATCCCAGCATTATAATATGGTCTCTCGGGAACGAAGCCTTCTACGGTTCAAACCACAAGGCCATGTATGACTGGGTTAAGGGATATGATTCGTCTCGGCCTGTACATTACGAGGGCGACAAGGATGCTGCAAGTGCAGACATGTACAGCTACATGTATCCTTCGGTCTACAAGCTTGAACATTATGCAGATTTAGAGGGTGACAACTTCCTTAAGCCCATTGTGCTCTGTGAATATGCTCATTGCAAAGGGAATGGACCTGGAAACCTGCAAGAGTATCAGGATCTCTTCCGCTCCAAGCGCAGACTGCAGGGTGGATATATTTGGGAATGGCAAGACCATGGGTTGATCAACAAGACAGACTCCGGACAAGAATATTTTGGATACGGAGGTGACTTTGGGGAGACACTCCACGATGGAAAGTACTGCATGGACGGGCTTGTGAATTCGAACCATGACCCGACGCCTGGTCTTATCGAGTTCAAAAAGATTATTGAACCCATCGAAGTGAACCATAAGGACGAAACTCTTGAGATTCGGAACTGGTATGATTTTAGTGACTTGAGTTACTGCGAAGCTACGTGGAAAATTGTCCGCTGCGGCGGCCCCCAGATGCGGGTCGAAATGGTTGTTGCAAGTGGCATCATGACCCTCCCAAAGATAGAGTCTGGACAGCGTGCGGCTGTGCTAAGCCCTTTTTCGAGCTTTAGACACCTTCCACTCCAGCCAGGAGATCGTCTTTACGGGAACCTAAGCTTCTCGCTGAAGGAAGAAACTTCGTGGGCTAATGTGGGTCATGAAATCGCCTGGGCGCAATTCGAGATTGCCGAGGGAGGCAATTATCCTGCATTGCTCGCTTCCCCAACTCGCAAAATTCAAGTCGACCAAACTGGGCTGGGGAGCCTTGTTGTCACCGGATCTAACTTTGAGATTACCTTCGACAAGACCTTCGGCCACATCTCCCGGTGGGTTGCGAATGGGCGACCCATGCTGCACGTAGCAGGCCCCAAATTGGGAATATGGCGCCCTCCAACATGCAACGACTTGCAGGGGCACTTTCTCCAATGGAAAAAACATGGATTGGATGCTTTAGAGAGGTCTAATGTTGTGTGCGACTGCGTCGAAGACAACAACACCGTCAAAGTCACAATACAGTACCGCCTCGCAGCTCCCGTCGTCCTTTCAGGTTTCAGCGTGAGGACTGTATACACCATCGACGGCTCAGGGGCCATCACCATGGCTGTGGATATGCTCCCTATTAGATGCAACCCAGCTACGCTACCTCGGGTCGGTATTGATCTCATCTTACCTGAAGGCTTTGAAAAAGTTACGTGGCACGGGAAGGGCCCTCATCAAAGCTATAAGGATAGCTGTGCGTCAACACGAAAGGGTGTTTTCAACTCCAGCATCTCTGACTTAGACTTCCTGTATGAAATTCCTCAGGAGAATGGAAACCGCAGTGAGGTTGAGTGGGTTGCAATCACTGATGTCTATGGCAGTGGTCTGTTGGCACGATTCAAGGACACAACGTTCAACTTTCAAGCCTCTCACTATCACCCTGATAACATCACTACAGCGAGACATATATACGAGCTTGAACGTCAGGCAACAACTTATTTGCGCCTTGATTATGATCACCACGGTCTGGGAAACGCATCGATCAAGCCATTCATACTACCACCTTACGAGCTGAGGAATCAGGCCGTTTCATTTACTGTGGAGCTGTGGACAATTGGATAGGAGCAAAAGCCACCGCAGAACTGCATGAGCTTTACATCCATGAAAAAAGCCAATTAAGTATAAAGGAACAGAAATAGATTCCTTGAACCATGTGGTTTTGAACTCGGATGGCTACAGACTAGGTTTACTATCAATATCCTAACAACAATAAAATGAACCATCCTTCTATCTATTAGACCGACTAACCCTTTTTTTGCTCCTATCCATTTTTTTTAGCAATCTGCATCCCCGCTTTCGTCTATTATTTTACCTTCCCCCGGTTTTTGTACACGTTAAAGTCGCTCATCATATTTATTCGGTTTTCCGTCTGATCACTCCTTTTGTCTCGATAATATATCTTATTCCGGATTTATGGTAAAGGAAATTTAAAATCACATTCAGCGGCTTGACGGATCTACGCCTTGCTTTGACGACGAGCTTTGCAACGGTGCAGGGGCTGTAGAATGACTAGTCGGACATACTATTCAAGATTGTGGCAGTAGATATCTTCGTTTTTGATCTGTGCAAGTCGACCTTGGTCTTTGCGGATAAAAAGCTTCAGGTTCTCATGGACGCGGAAACTGCCAGCTCGCCGATTGTTTACGTTACTGGCAAGTTTTTGATTCAGATGGTTCATGCTATATCTTTCATCCGTCCATATGATCCCTGATCATCATCTCATGTTTTGCAAAAATCTGAGCGATATTGTGTGATGTCCATGTCCTTTGATCGTAAAACCAGCTGAAGCTCTGATTGTCCAGATGCCAGCAATTGATCCTTGGCACCCCAAGCAATTGAAGCACTAGGTACGAACACCTCCTCTAGCGCGTCCTCATAGTCAGATTCCGAATCATCAGTGACCGCTGAGCTAACAGGGTCCAAGTCAGACACTTCGGGAATACCGTGTGTCCTTAGTATACCGTCCACAATTTCAACTGGTACCTGAAGAACTGTGGCGAATATCCCGTAGGCGGCAGATTGTTTGATTTTCAGGGAAGTCACTAACGACTCCGGTAGTTGTGTCGCGTAGCATATAAGTCTTTCATTCTCGTCAGGAGGAACGAAGATACTCAATTTGCCGTTGAGATATTCCATGTGTAGTCTGCTGTAGGTTGACAAACTTGTCCTGGAGCCGGAAAGAGAAATCAAGGCACATTTTCCGATAATATGCTCAGTTTCGTATACTAATGCCTTCTGAAAAGTGTCGTACATTTCGCGAGCAGCACTAACATTTCCGCCGCCGTAGTGGAAGATGCACCTTGAAAAGTTTAGCCCTAAGTATCACAAAATCAATGCGGAGAAACATACCTAGAAAGGCCCAATGATCTTTGGCGGAAGTCAGTCGTAAGATGCAATGAGCTTTGCGAAGGTATTTCTGAGACGCTGGTTTCCTTCGCTGCGCAAATGGAAATAAAGCGACTTTTTAGCCCCAGAGATTCCAGGAGTGAAGCTAATTCACGGACTTCTTGCAGGCGAAACTGAAGCGTTGGCACCTTTCCATAGAATAGCATAGGCCAGCCATCCCTGTCAATGATGAAGAAATCAGATTTTACAGATCCCCAGTAAAATTCATCCTCAAGGCCCTCGATTGGCAGAAAATTGATCTCCTTGAGACAATTCAATTCAGACATCGTTGGTTCGAGGTTGTCGATATGGTACAGAGCCTCAATGACCTCAGTGATACTTCCTTCATGCTTGCAAAGATGCTGAATATGGTTGATGTAACAAAGCACGGAAGGTAGCTGGACCTGAAGCTTCTCAACAAAAAAGCTCTCCATATCTGGATAGATGTTGCTTATGCCCATTTTATCCCCGATTGAGGATGATGCCCAGATGCATTGTTGAGGTGTATACCACTGCTCTGCGCCTGGTACATATATCATCCCGTATCGTTGGAATTGGCTCCTGATCATTAGACCACGGTCAGATGAAGTTCAGGCACCGGCCTGGAATCTAGACTCACCGCAGACTTTTCCAGTCCTCCTCAACTTCTGCATCTTCCAAAATAGCTTGATATATCCTTCGCGTCTCCTCTATTAAGCTTACCCCAACATCCTGTAAGTGAATTAATTCTGTCATGTAGGTTCCCCAATCCGCGCTCTGCACACTGAGTGTGTCTAAAAACAGTCCCCGTATTTTCGGGTTATTCGCATATTCCTCATGGAATGCAAGAGCGTACACAGTCCGCAACCACGAGGGGCCACTCCAAACGCATTGGTCGAGACGTACTAACTTCGCACCGTCACCACTATTTGGGATATAGACGGCCTTCTCATCGTCGAAAGATCGCCTATCTGCGTCAGAATAGAGCAGCCTATTTTGAAAAGCGGCCCTACCATATGTCGTCAAATATTCTCTCAGCTATCCAGCTGTACACCTCGAAAAAATGTGGTTTGGCCTTCTCCAATGTCATGGTGGATAACAAGCGATCTTTAATGTTCTTTACGAACGTCACCGCTTCAGCATCAGACACGCCAAGCTCTCGGAGAAATCCCCATTCCCGCTCACTATCAGGGCCCCAGCTCCCCGGTAATTTAAGAAAGTTGATATTCAATGGGGTGGACACAGCCTCAACCATGCTACAAATCTCTGGTATGGGAAAGTAGCATTCATCAAGCCTCGCCAGTCCATTGGACGTGGGCACTTTCGCTTCCTTGATTGCAGATGCAATGAGTGGTTCTCTGTTTATCTCCGTTTTGTATGTGTCCCAATACCTTCCCAGAACGCCAAGAAGAATGTCTGTATGGTGGGATATTATTGTGCCGAATATGTTGGAGAGCTGTTTAGGGTTGTTCCGGTGTATCAACCGGGGAACTCGCCGTGCTATCTGTTGCTGTTCCAGCCATATCCTCCATGTATCATTGGGAATGTTCTTTTTTGCTATGAGGTTTGGATGGAGAAAGGTTGGGTGCAGTAGCAGAAGTTGGTTGAAAAATGCGGTTGAGTTCAACCTTGCTGCAATAGCTTCCGTTCCGTAGGCACCATCCGTCCTGAGGTATACATCGAAGCGAAAACGCCTGGGGCAAGCGTCCCTGCATACCAATTTTCCCAGACGGTTCTCATCAAAAACCATAAGGCAAGGCGTCTTCAGGCGATCATCTTTGGCGCAGCTCTCATAGACGTAGCATATAATGTGCATAAAGTCGGTCGAAAGATTCCAAGCAGTCGACGCACAAGAGGTGGAATGGCTGTAGTGGCTAATTATCCCCATAACCAGTTCAGGACATGCACGTCTAACCCCAAGGAGTCGAAGCAGTTCTTTATAGTCATTGTCCCTGTCTGCTTCCTCCGAAACTGTCAAAATTTGCAGGCATTTCGGAATGTCATTGCCGTTGGTATCTGTCGGAAAGTAGACAGCGTCATTTCCAGAAGCCAAATCGGCCTCAGACTTTATCATATTCAAGTTGTTCCCTCGAAGGAAAGACCCGTTGCTCAATTGAATAAAGGGGATGTCCCTTATCTCAGTTGCTAAAGTGTCGTTGGGATCCCTTTTTAGCCACACTATTAGCAATCGTAAGATAAGCGACATCCGTTCCCTTCTTGAGTTGGAACTTGGCAGCATCCGCAAATGGTCTGTCAGTATCGGCTTGAGTCTTTCCAGAACTTCATGGTTAGAGATCTCTTGGAGGCCTAGAGGCTTCAAGAAATCGAGGTAGACACTATATTTCGTAGAAAGGTAATGTTCGTCATCCGAAGCTTCGAACAAGGGCTTATTATCTCCACCGTAATACTTCGGCGACAGGTACCGAAGTGAAGACAGGCTTTTCAGGGCACCCTTATGACTCCTGAAAATAGGCGCCACTCGGAGTCTCTCAATCAACTCGTGAGCTGTTTGATGCCAGGCTGGTGAGACAATGCTCGGCCTGGGAATGTACTGGACCCATCCATAAGTCATGGAATGATTTTGACAGAGGGAAATGGCACTACTGAAGGAATCCATGACACAATCTTGTATTAATTTGGAAGTGTCGATGTCGGCATCTTTCACCGGGTCATATCTCGTCACAGTTGCACAAACAATGAACTATAAAGTTAGCAGCCTACTTGCAGATGGCATTAATTGAACCACATACGTTGAATGCCTCCCCACCAATAGGGAAAGCGAATGATCCAATAATATGGTAAGCCTTCCGAGGTCGTATGACGGGCCTTGAATCCTGGTCAATAGGAAACAATAGCGCCATCTTATCAAGCGACGACGTAATGGTTGGCTTGTATAGGAGGAAGTGCTCCGTAAATTCCGGGGGATAGGGAGTAAAAATACCCTGATATGCTTTGGTGATCTCCAATATACCGTCTCGCAGTTGTACTTTATATTTATGCCTTTTTGTGCAGCAGTTCTCCCAACGGGCAATGAAAACGAAGTTCTTGCACTTAGGTTGGTGAGCATCATCAGGATCGAGAAGCACAAACCCATTTTCTGCAATAGTTTGAAACACATCCACTAGTTTGTCAAATCCTCGGGGCCGAATAGGGTACAAAATAATCCTGGTTCGCACTCCTTCAGGCAAAGATACCGGTTCTTTGTTCATCGGAGTTGCAAATCCAAGCCTGTCACCCGGGCTTTGAGGCCCAAGGATGAAGGAAAATGGCCCTGACTGTACATGGGCTTCCTGGGAAATTCTGGACGTAGAGACAAGAACTTCACTATAGAAGCTGCTGGTCCTGGCATTGAAAAAGAAAACGCTGGCCTCAGAAAGCGATGCAATGTCACTTTTCCGGCATCCATCGTCATTGGTGTCGATGATAATACGGTCCCGGGATACATCTAAGGAAAAATAAGGTTCTTTACCTTGTCTCTTCGCCCAATCGTAGTGCAACGAGCGGGTGCTGGAGATCAACCGGAATACAATATCTCTGCTAACATCCGGTTCGTCGCATGGGCTGAATAAGTGCCGCTGGCTTGCAAGCTGATTGCGAACACTCTGCAGTGCTCTTATAACAGCAGCCGGCGTCGCTGCTCGATCTTTGTCAGTCATGCCTCCATTCTTTTGGGCAATCTCATCCACGATTTGTCGAGCTTGTTCGCAAGTATATTCCGTCATCTTTCTCAAGCTGCACAACCTCGGTAGAACCTTTCTATGCGAGGTAGAAAAATGATCGAGATACGTGAGAATAAATAACCCTCTCAGGAATTGTCAGGGAGCCCCTGAAGGACCCCAAACCCTGGCTCGGTGGTTTTGCATTATTCCCTTTTTGTATTGCGGCGCAGTGAACTAACATCCATTATGAATTTGGTAAGAAAATCCAAGGGGCTGTGCTAGTTTGTCATACACTTGCAAAGCTGAGCTCGCTATGTTAGAGTGTAAAGTTACTTAAAACAATTAAATATATCGCTCAGCGTAATATATCCGCTTATTGTATCTGGTTCATTCTGCCAGATCAAAAAGGTAGTATAAATACAATTCGCACTTTAGTACCAGAGGCCGGTGAACGGATAGTTAGTCATATGATGTCGTGACTAAGCGCTCAGGTTGTTTTTCTCACTATGGGGCCCAAGACAGTCAGAGAGCCGCCATCTTTGGCGACTCCCTAGTGTTTAGCTGAGACGATGTTATTACTTAGGGGCTAATCCACTGAGGCTGGACCTCATATGTGAGGATGATCTCTATTATGGTTCTTAAGCGCTACTGTTCGACCGTTCTCGGTGCGTAGTCTGGGATCCCCCCTTCCAGGCTGTTCTGAATTGCGAACATTTCACAAGGCATGGGCACATGTATGTCTTGTATTATAAGCATACGGTTCAATGGGAACCGATACCAGCGTACCACTAACAGGCACCATGTATACTGTGGCTATCATGTTACTTGTTACTTAGTTCCTTATTTGGTCGGCTATATCTGCTAGCAGATATCTAGATATGTATAGAGCAACATAAGAAGATGAAAAAAATGAGATATTGGCTGCTTAATCAAAAAGCAAACGAGGTAGAGGCATCCTTTATATAACTTTATTGATGTCATTATGGTCAATATTGCCTCGTACTTTGTGAACTTCGCTGCGTAACGGCGTTCTAACATCCCATCATTTTCTGCTTGTGTTATATTGTACCGGCATCTAGATCGGTGTGGGCATTGTAAAAACGGTCGATTTAGCATCATTGTCAGGCTACCACTATACTCCGTAGAATATTCAGGGATGTGCAGCTCTTGGCATACGCGACTAACTACTGAGCGCTTACTGAGCCTTTACCGGTGATGAGAAAAGACTCAGTGAGCAACCTTCTAAGCGCCGTCATCAAAGCGGCTTCATCCAAAAGGGTGAAGTCACACTAAGTTCAGAAAATCAAGTCCGTGTAGGTGCATATATAATTCCTCCTTTCATCCTTACTCCATGCATATCTCTACGCCAACCAAGCATAGCGACCTCCTCGCTGGGCTCCATGGATTCTCCCTGCTTCCGGGCCCTCCCTTTCACTTCGCCAAGGCCTTTTCCCTCTCCCCGGCATGAATGTCAACATCATCCAACACCGCATGGTTCTGCTTTGCCGCTGCCATTCGGATCCGCTTCAGTCGCCTGGTGTCAACATCGACTTTCCACGTAAATCCCCAAGTAACCAGGTTCATGATAATTGCCATTCCCACAAACCCCATGGCGATCCCGAAAGATGTCGTGTATCGCGGCGCGTACCGTGAGTTGAACAGCTGGGATCCCACCGCTCCTCCAATCTGGCCGTAGCTGTTCGCAAACGCGATCGCAAAGGCGGAACCGGTTGCGCCTTCGGTGGTCTGGACGCGCCAGGGCCACATCATGGTGTACCTAGAGGCCGTCAGCAGTCGACGACTTAGTAGGGCAAGTCCAATGTACCATGCGTTTGAAGATCCTACTGCCAAAATAGTGGCTGCGTAGACGCCACCATTGCTGGGGAAAACATAGAGGACACCGTAACAAGCTTCAATGACAATCATGAATCCGAGGGGAATGGCGGGCTGGGGGATCCTGCCGGTGTCGGCAAGTATGCCGAAGACAATGGTCAAAATAACAGCAAATATGGCGGATGGGATATTCAGCAGCTGCGTTTTCCCCATGGACCTTCCGTCTGTCAGCGGATGATTTTATCACTCTGTCAGACGCACTCACGCAAATCCCAGGTTGGAGATTACAGTCGGCTCATAGAATTGCAGGCCGGTGGTTCCAACCGTAAAGAAGGCCCAGCAAAGGAGAAACAGCCAAAGTCGCTTATTCTTCAACGTTGTGATGAGTTCACGCAGGTCAAAATTGGACTCTGCAGCTCGCGGGGACTGACTAGGAAGACGTGCTTGGGCAAATGCTTTCTCTTTCTCTGTCAACCAGGATGCTGTAGACGGGACTGGGCTCGAGTTAGCGGGACACTATATTTTAATCGGAATGGGAACCCACAGTCTGGAAGGAAGAGATAGACAGCAATCCCTAGCAGTACTGTGAAGATGCCTTCTGTCAAGACCAGCCTACAGGAAATGTTAGCTGGGAGCTTCTTTTGACTCTCTAGGATTACCATTTCCAACCAGATAGGCCACCCGCAACAACCCCGTTGAATGCAAACGCGAGCAGCCCGCTAACGAGCGTACTGAAGTTTCCAAGCAGGGTCACTAGAACTACTCGGGGGGCAATCTCGTCCGGCCTATACCAGTAGCATAGTTGCAGCAGGATTCCCGGCCACAGACCAGCCTCGAAGAGACCGAGGAAGAAGCGAACGGCATATAGACCTTGCCGGTTTGTCACAGCTGCATGGCAGCAGAGAACTGCTCCCCAGGAGATCTGCAATCCTTAAGTTTGAGCTTTGTGGAAGTCAAATTATTGTCATACCATGATTCGAGCTTGCCAGACAGATGGTCGTACGCCCTTCAGTAAGAGATTCGAGGGAGCCTCTGCGACAATATAAGGGATCTTTGGGTGTCAACTTGGCTTTACCTCGTTCTATTCGGTAAAGCTTACATAGTACAAGGTTGTGACCAAATTATATTGATCTGAAGTCATCTTCAACTCGTTCATGATATTGCGAGGCGTTCCTTTGTCCATGATGCGTGCGTTGGCCACCTAATGCCTCGTCAAGAAAAAGCCATGCAAGGATACATAGGATGAGCTTACGTTGGTGTAGTCGACTGTTTTCAGCAGATACATCACAGCCAGCAAGGGGAGAAGATGCCAATCGATGCGCCTCAGAAGTTTCTTTTCTTCGTCGCTGCTCAGAGTTGCTCGTGCGCCCATGAGATTGGCATTGTAGCCAGGGATCAACTCCTCCTTGTACTCTGGGAGGGGATCATTTTCGGCGCGTTTGACATAATGAACTGCAGGTCCTCCTCTGGGTGGTAATTCTTCTATTGGAAAGTTTGAATCAGGTTGGCCCCCGCCACCTTTTTCACGGATAGAAGGCATAGTGCTAAGAACTTGTACCAAGTATGGAGTATACAAAGCAGAGGCACTTGGATTATGAGGAATCGGAGGTTATATAGTATGTATTTCATGCTATTTCCGTGAGGGCACCAATTATGTTGTCTCCTTGGTGATAAACCCAGATAGTCGTTTGACCAGCAATTTGTCCCGCTGGCAAGGGAGGACAAGACCTGCCACGCCCGAGGCTTACCATTCCTTGGACCATAGTCCAGATCCGTCTCGATTTTCTCAGAACCATTAGTTTATCTTCCACTATAAAACCGCTCCAAGAACAAGTTGAATCTCAATCGAACAAACACAAACCAACGTCGTGATCCCCTCTGTTGCGCCAGAACTTCCGTATCTCGCATGCTGGATGGCGTGATAGTCGCCTTCTTGCAACTGGTCGAGACATGCACTAGCAGCCATGGCGAGGGTCTAGGATGTTTAGTCGACAGTTAGCGACTCCCTGGGATCCCTAGATAACGGAAGGCCGCATCTGATTTGACTAGCAGGCGCAGATGGTACTAGTACTTATCGATAAAACCGAAACGGGATGATAATCTAATCGCCACGTGACTACGACATCATCGGCCACTTCCTTAATCCTTTCCGACCTCACCTTCTCTACGCAGTACATCCTCCAGAAAGCAGGGTCCGCAATGACTTTGCCCAATCTCGACTGTCTCGCCCATGTCGACCCGATCATTTCCTGCCACCATGGGGGCAACAACATGATGCCGCGTCAAGCCCCTCAAGACCAGAGGATTTGAACCCAACGAACTCTGCTGTAACATGTCTCAGAGAACCCCCAGCATTGAGCCCCTTCCGCCGGATGTGGTAGCAAAACTCAAATCGTCCACCTCAATAATCAATCTGAACGGTGTTATCGTCGAGCTCGTTAAGAATGCACTGGACGCCAATGCCCACACGGTCTACGTGACCGTGGATTTCCAACGTGGAGGCTGTGTGGTGGAGGATGATGGAGATGGCATTCCCTCTGAGGAGTTCAAACTGGGTGGTGGATTGGGAAAAGCCCATCATACCTCAAAGTTCCATCCGGATCACGACGCATATGGTCGTAAAGGCCTCTTCCTCGCGTCTTTATCAGCTCTCTCTCTCCTAACGATCGCATCGCACCATGTCCGGGAATCCGCCACTAATGCCATCATCTTTCATCATTCGACCCCGGTAGCCCGCTTGATCCCGGCATCGGTGCATCATGAGCTCCGATTTAGAGCTCATGGAACTAGGGTCACCGTCAACGACCTTTTCGGAAACATGCCCGTGCGTGTCAAAAGTCGATCTTTGGCGTTGCAAAAACCCGACGAATTGGATAGACAGTGGGATGAATTGAGAAATCTCCTAGTATCCCTGATAGTCGCGAATGAGGGCTTGACAAAGCTGGTGCTTTCAGATACTGGGAAGGACAAAAGATTTGCAATTTCGCCCCGTCCTAGCCGCTTGTGGAGAGCTGGCGAACTAGACAATCGACGGGTTGCTTCAATCCTTAACCAGGCCGGCCTGGTGGACTTCCAATCGCTGCATAGATGGGACACGGTATCTGCTTGCGTTCCGGACCTGACCATCCACGCCGCTATCTGCATCACCCCAAGTCCCACCAAAAAGGTGCAGTTCATCTCACTGGGTATTAACCCGGTGTTTCCACGAAACAACGCGAACTTGCTATACAGTGAAATCAATCGCTTGTTTGCTTCGTCTGACTTTGGCACGACTGGTGTGGCTCCCGATCCAAGCGCTGATGATACATCTGATGGAATACCCCAGAGACCGGCGTCCAAGAGTGTCAACAGATGGCCAATGTTCTACATACGCATTGACACAGATGGCGCTGCTGCAGTAAACGACGATGACGAAGAAGTCCCAGAGTCAGACAAGTCACTCCAGCGCATTATAGATGTTCTCGGGGCAATGGTCTTTGAATTCTTATCTCAGCACCATCTACGGCCGCGTGTGGGAAGGCGGAGAAGGCAGGTGGCGCGAAACCCGAGAGATACTGATACCTCTCCGGTTCCTGGGGCTGCGCCTATGCAGTTGAAGCACGGCAGTAGTACCGAAGAAGCTCTATGCGACCAAGTAAAAATTCCAACCTTCGAAAAGCCAGCCCAAAGAAGTGAACATTTTGATGGCTGGTCGCGCATTAAAAGTGCCAAGGAGACAGTCAACGAACAGTCTGCTATCCGTGCACAGAGAAGCAACGGTGGACACCTACTAAAGGAAGTCGACATATACTCAACAGGCAACTCACACACTGAGACGCTGGCACAGCTCCAGCCAGATGAAACCGTCACTGGAACCCCGGAGGCAGACAGGTTGGTCCCTTGGACCGACCCCTGTACCGGGAGAACTTACTTAGTTAACTCCCGCACTGGGCAGTCGGCAAATGTGGCCTCTAGACCGAGACCCTATTCAACAGGCTCGTTTCGGATATCGAAGTCGCTAGAGCAGCTACACCGACCGAGGTCAGCTATGCCGAGCGCCGCCCGAAACACATGGGCGGAAAACGCACTCAGCCTATGGGAAAATCCCGTGTTCAGTCGTGCCGAACAACCCATCAACGTATTCGACACCGGACAGAACACACCAACTACCGACAGACGGCCTCACGGCAGCTCAGGTGACCTGTGCAGGTTTGAGGATTTTGGGCTCTCCAAGTTCCGGGGTAAACTACACAGACAAGATCTGGATGCAGTTGAGGTTCTTGCTCAGGTTGACTGCAAGTTTGTCCTAGCGAAGCTAAGACCCTCGCCATGTTCGGGCTCCGTTTTGGTTCTTATTGACCAGCACGCGGCTGATGAGCGGTGTCGAGTTGAGAGGCTTTTTGGAGAGTTATTCACTGCTGATAGCATCTCCAGTCATGTGCGGACCCTCGCTGTCGACCCCATTGTCTTTGAGGTGGCTAAAAGTGAAGTGTCTCTTTTTGAGCGCTACAGAAAATTCTTTGGATCATGGGGAGTTGGCTACACCGTGGAATGCCGGGCAGAGAACAGAATTAGTACGATCGTCGTCTCGACACTCCCCTCCCTTATTGCCGAGCGCTGCCGGGTCGAGCCCAACTTGGTTACGGACTTGATTCGTGGGGAAATTTGGACACGCGAAGAAAATGGACGAGGCCCGAGCGAGGCAATGTCATCGGAGGCTCTTGGGCGGGATGAAGCTCAGAATTGGGTAGCACAAATGACTGGATGTCCGAAGGGAATCATTGAGCTACTCAACTCGCGCGCATGTCGGACAGCTATTATGTTCAATGATCCTCTGACAGTGGCCGAATGCCAGAAGCTGGTGGAGCAACTGGCGCGATGTCTATTTCCATTTCAATGCGCCCATGGACGGCCATCGATGATCCCAATCTTGGATATGGGCAATGCGTGGGATGACCCCGACCAAGAATACGAGGGCGATGGGGGCTCAATGGATTTCATAGAAGCATTTAGAAAATGGGAGCACTGACTGAATTGATATCAGGGCATTGTTTACATTAGGAAGTACACTAATTAAGTAGAATAGAAGCTAGTTCAACTGGATCACCACCGCTCATCGGCAGCGTCCTCCGCCTCTCTCTGGGCATCCTCGACATTGTCACCGTTTACACAGCTGATGCTGGCAACATCGGGACCGACACCCTCACCGACCAGATCACTGATCGAATCATGGGCCTTGTAGACAGGCAACCCGCAGCCAGAGTGGCTAGAACTATTAGTATGGGTCTCGGTGCCATTTCGGGTTGATTCATACCGGAAGAGAGCGCACTCGTTGCCGGGGCTGATGACAATGGATTCCACCTGGCCGGTCCTAGAAGCACGCGTCAGCCTAGGCCATGGTTAATTGGAGATGTATGCATACAGATCAAAAGGCTGCAGTTCACTCAGGTCATAGCAGTGGCCGTTGGACGGGACCTCGACGTAGGCGCCCCGGTAGTCAGTGTCGCTGTAGACGAAAATCTGCATCGGTATTCATGTTAGTATCTGTTGCGGATCAAGGTAGCCGATTTCCTTACCCGGCCGGTAGTTGCCAGAGCAGACGAGGCGCCCAAGACGGCGACGGCGAGCAGCTGAGCGAATTGGACCATTGTGTGTGGCTAGGGCGAGTGGGTGTTGGCGTACAGGGAAATGGAGTGAATGAAAACTCTGGAATTGGCTGGGTCATCTTGGGTATTTATGCCGTGTTTCCAACGGTGTTGATCCCAGGTTGGAGAAATATGCTACAGGGTCGTGACGCTCCATACCACGTCCGCAAGGAGGTCGGCAGGTATGCCAGCTCCAGCTCGGACTCCAGCCTTCAGATTTGGCCAGCAGGTCAGTTGAATGCTATTCATTGTGATATTGGATTTAGATTATTGCTGTGTTAGGTTTGGATGTAGTTCGTTTAGTATGTATGGTGTAACTTTTAAGTGGTGGATGTGGCGCGCTGGCTCCGTGAGGGCGACAGGAATGTCCGCCGTATGGCCAGGAGGCGATGGACATTTACCACAGGAATGGAAGGAAATGCGGATTATTTGCAAGGGATACATGGACATGGACGATCAAGGAAGGTACACAAAGTCTGTACAAACATGCGTCTAAGTATACAGATAAGGACGCCTAGGCAGAAACAGACTTCTGCAGCTTCTGCTTCACCTCGAAGCCCTTCCAGCCATCGAGCTTGTCGTGGCATTCCTTTTCATACTGTCCAATGCCGGCCAGGTAGGTCAACATCTCCCGCTTCTTCCCGGGGACGTTGGCGCCCGTCCACCACGAATCCGTCTCAGCGTAGAAGGTGTGGCTGGCGACCTCGTTGATCATCTTGATCCACTGGTCTTCGGACTCGGTCGTCGGCTCCAGCGTCTCGACTCCATCCTTCTCCATCTTGAGGATAGTCTCGAGGATCCAGTCGATCTGGCATTCGATGATCGTAGGTCCGTTGGACAGGGCGGTGGGCGCTGTTCTCCGTCAGCCTGGAACCGTAATACGCCTATAAACTAGACACATACCTTGTGGTGTGTACGCTTGGAAGCAGTTCGGGAAGCCGTTAACGACCATTCCCAGGTACGTGCGGACGCCGTTCTTCCAGACATCCTTCATGTTGACGCCATTCTTCCCCCTGATATCCATCATGGCGATCCTAGACCACATCAGCTTGCAACCCAACCACACAACACCCCGCGCACACTTACGAGCCGGTGAAACTCTCAAAGCCCGTGGCCATCACCACATAATCGAACTCACGGAACTTGCCGTCCTCCGTGATGACGCCGTTCTCGGTGAACGTCTTGAACGGCGTCTTCTTCAGACTAACGATCTCGACGTTCGGCCGGTCCAGGCTCTCGTAGTAGTCTTGTTCGAGGGGAAAGCGCTTCGTGAACATGGCATAGTCCGGCTCCAGCGGGGCCATCAGATCGCGCTTGACGGGGTCAGTCATACGGGCACGGATCTTCTTCGCCCAGAAGTCATAGGCGGTGCGGTTGGCCGCACGGTCGATGTACACCTCGGGGGACTGACCGGCGGCGAAATGGAAAGCGCCAGCCCGCCACAGCCGCTCCCACTGTGCCTCGCGCTCGGCGTCCGTCATGGCAGCCATGGGGGTTGTTTGCATTGGGATGGCGAAGCCGGCAGCGCCGGCGCGGCCGACGTCGAACACAGTGCGGTAGTAGGGGCGGAAGGCATCCTGCTCGGCTTCGGTGATTGTGCGGTTCCCCATAGGCAGGCAGTGGCTGGGACGACGCATGAACATGGCGAGCGAGCCGGCCTGCTTGGCCAGCTCCTGCACGATCTGCACGCTCGTGGCGCCGGCGCCGACCACGGCAACCTTCTTCCCCGTGACGTCGACGTCGGCGGGCCAGGCGCTGGAGTGGTGCACGGTGCCTTTGTAGTTCTCGAAGCCCGGAAAGTCAGGCGTGTACTGGCGGTGCAGCAGGCCGGTGAAAAGACAGAGGTACTTGGCGACGGCGACATGGCCGGCATCGGTGCGGACGATCCAGCGCGAGGAGGCCTCGTCCCAGGTGGCGGAGGTGACGCGGGCTTTGAACTCAATGTCCTTCTTCAGGTTGAGCTTCTTGTCGGCGTGGGCAAAGTAGCGGCGGATCTCAGTATGGTCCGGGAAGCGCTGCGTGAAGTAAAAGTCCTGGTAGACCTCGGGGATGGTGAGCTGGTAGTAGGGCCATTCCGAGTCCACGCGCGCGCCGGGATAGCGATTCCAGTACCACACGCCGCCGAGGTCACTGGCGGCCTCGAAGACCTTGACGGAGAGGCCGGCCTTGCGCAGTTTGTGCAGGCCGTAGGTGCCGCTGAAGCCGGCGCCGACGATGACGGCGTCGCAGACGGAGACATTTTGCTCGATGGAACCCATGGTGATCGATCGGAGGTGTGTAGAGGCTCGCACAATTGCGAGCAACGGTGATACCCCTCATATAAGCCATCTGTAGAGAGGGGTCGGCCGAGGGAGCGGATGTGCAACTAAGCACTAACTCCTCGGCAGTATATGACACCCCGCATGCGCAGAAGACGGCTGACTAGTCTGTCTGGAGAGTCATTGTGGGAGGAAAACAATCTCCATATGATTGGCGTCAGTGGACTGAGTCAGTGGATCGATCCCCGCTTATAGATCTCCCCGCTGTCATATCGGTGGGGGTATAGATATGAATGCCATGGATGCATTAGTCGATGTCAGCTGCACATACAATGCATAACATACGCAAGTAGCCAATGATAAGCCTTTGCATTCACATAATAGTACAGGGAAACCTAATCTAAAAGAAGAAACCTATGCCAAGGCAAGGAAAACCGATTAAATTGTTACGGAGCCCGGATATTTGAAAGCACGAGAATAGGCAGCGTAAAGCATCTAAGTAGAATTATTAACAGCGGTATAATACAAGTGTCACCTATACTCTCGTGGAAGCTTGTGATATCGAGATTGTTGTGTATATTTGGTGAGGTTGCTACAGCAAAAGTAGTCAATCGCACTAGTCTTCTGATAGTCACAGTAAAGGACTGATTACTTACATACTATCCGTATCCATTTTCGTCAGCTATGTGCTGGTAACTAGTTACTTCCAGTATAGGACTGAGTACTCACCTCCTATTCATATCCTATCTGTCAGCTTTCTTCTGGTAGTCACTCCTAGACATAGGGCTATTTCCTATATTCTGATCATATCTCAGTTAGCTATCTTGTAGAAGTTACTTCCAAGACATAAAACTGATCCCTTAGGTCCCATTCTAGTCAGCGATCCTTTAGTAGCCACTTCTTAATATAGGAGTAATCACTTACAGTCTATCCATATCCCATATTAGTCAATCTAGTCTTTATATAGTCATTTATAGTTGCGTATTGTTATCGCTGCATTTATTCCCATGCCTGTGCTTCATGATGAACTTCATCACTGGCCTTTTCAGGCGCCTGTTGCCGGAAATGCAGCGAACATCACTGCAGAGAGTATGGTAAGAAGCTGCATATTGCCGATACTTCCGGGATTTAAAAGCGTTTGTAAATGGGTATATATAGGAAGGTTTTCGGGGCCATTGCAAGACTGATGCAGAATGGTTTTAGTGAACTGGGAGAAGATATGTTATTATTGGGATATTATCACGTGATAAAATAAATCAACCACTGTTGTCTTCCATAAGAATCCCGCGGAGCAGACTTCTTGTTCAACGTACAGGTTCAAACATCCTGCACTCAGCAAAACGCCGTATTTTAGATCCCGAGCCATCAAACATCCACATAAAGGGGTTTCATCCTCTAATAGCTCCTCAATTTTTAGGATAAAGCTTGACGGTGTAACACACTCCATGAAGCTTGTAAGTAGACGAGCGCTTCCCCTCGACTGCCGCTGATATTACAGTATCACGACAAAGGCGACCCTGGATATACGAAGAGGGGCCGAGATATCGCTGTAAGCTAGATGCGTATATAAATCTGCTAAGACATGGCGTTTGCGAGCACGGTTTTATGCCAGCTTTGGAGAAGCTTTGTTTTGTCCCAGTTAAATCCTGTTAAGAGCGCAAAATCTAATACTTCGGATGTCTAGCAAGGAGACCAGCAACAAGGTCTTCCTCCCGATACGAAATTCAATTGAACGTGGCTGACATCCATTTATTTCTTCCTAAGCGTCCTTTTCCTTCGCAGAATCGGTCAACGGCTTTGATTTGGTGGATGCTATGGAAGAAACAGCTCTTTAGGAGACATTAGTAATCAAACGGTGGAGCTCTGCTTGTTCTTAAGGAATATAGTTGCTGAGAGCGAGCCCTCCGATTCCCCCACACAATGGGCCAAAAAGCGCCTCCAATGAGGAGTTGATGCAACGGTGGCGCTCATAATAACCTGAACTGTACCATTGCGGCGATCTAAACGAAAGCACTCTCTTCACGAGTCGGATGTAACTCAACCCCAGGAAAGGAGCTTCTGGCCTTGGCAAGGATAGGCCACTTGAATGCATCTCCTTAGTGAGAGCACCATACATGATTGATCTGCATTCAAAGCTACACCCTCGTCTATTGTGTAGAAAAGCCATTTGTTCATCGTAAAGACGGCAAATTATACTTTCGATAGCGGTTTCTCTTCTATTGTTTATTTCTCCTAAAACATTTGTTAGATACGCCGACACTGGAGTCCGTTTTCTCTTACTAAGAACGTTCTCGGGGATTGGAAGCGCTAGGCAACTAATCTGACACGGGCTGTGCGATATAGCTATCGAGGTCACTTCTTCGAACTGGGTTGGCAGCCGAAATACCCAGGAAATCCATAACCACAGAATAAGATCCCGGGAATAATTCGCGGGGACATTTGGTAGATTCCCAACCCAGACATCCAAGCTAATGCCCATTGCCTCTTTACAGTCATAATAGTCCGCTATGACGGCGATTTTGGCAAGCATCTCTAGGGATAGCTTCCTAGGTATATAATTGGGCTGGCAATGTAGAACCCGAAGCAAGATCAGGAGTGCGTCAATATCCCAGGCTTCTGTAGAAATCTCGACGGAGCCTTTTTGTAGGAAAGTGACGCTCTCATTCCAACCACCCATTATGATCTTCTTAAAAACGGGTGAGGCAAGGGTTAAATGCTTCGCCGATACTTGGATCCTGTAGTTCCTCTCCGATAAGGCCTTGTCACTATCATTTTGCTCCGTACCGTCTACATTGGAATCGTAATGTTCATCAACAGAGTCGTGGCGAGGATGTCCATGTACTGAATCTGAGCGTCCATCAACAGATCCGGCTGTGTTGAGCTCTTCGACAGGCTCTTCGACAGGCTCTTCCACGGGTGCTTCTGCAGACACTTCAGTGTGTTCTTCATACAGCTGACTGGGTTCGGGCTGGCTAGGTTCAAGTAGGTCCTCATCACCAGTATAATATAAGGAAGCCTTCTTCTTCCTGTTTTTGGTTTTTTTTTTTCTTTGACATGACAATAGAACCTGAAATGCTCGGGATGATAGCCTCTTGGTTGTCGCTTTCGCCGTGAATACTCAGTTCGGAATTGTCCTGTAAGAGCTCATTGGGAACTGATTCTTCGTTCCATAGCGCAAAAGGAGGGTTAGGATTGCTCAATACTAGAATGACTTCACCCTCCGGATCGAGGATGTGAGTTAAGTGATCCATGGCGCTTGACCGGTTTCAACTCGGTTCCAAATGTGCTCAGAGATGTCTGGCTCGAATACACTCTTATATTCGACAGCTCCTACAGTGATTGCTTACCATATGGCTGCGGTGAGTTGATGACATGGTTTGAGTCACGTAGAGATTTACCCCGCGCCCCGCCACGTCGACGAGGGATACTGGTCGCGTCTGGGACATCAGGCACTACAGCAGATCAGGCAGCTCATGGAGATGTTAAGTCCTCATTATCGTTAATTGCTTCGGTGTTGGTAATTATGGGGAATTTGTACAAATGTATGAGTAGAAGTCGGATCATTCTACCCCTCATATAATGATTACTACCTAGAGTAATCGTCTGCCTCTGGCGCTACTTTAAGCTATTTGTTAGTTTCACTAACATACCTATAGGTAACCCTAATTTCCACGCTTTTCTTTACGAAAAATTCTGCGCTAATTTTAGGATTATGAAACTAAGATTAAGATAATTCTCTAGTACTATATGCTGTATGATGTATAAAACTACACAGAGATCTAGCATGACGTTATTTATGATACCGTATTATATACTATAGTTATTATAGTTAATTTTTGGAATATTATTAATCCGCAAGAAACCCTATTTGCGTACTAGCGCATACATGGCATACAATCTTTAGGAGCGACACTGCTGTTTCTACGGTCAGTCCTGCAGTGGGCCCCTGAAGAGAGGAAAACCGCGAAGGGATTATTGGATGACCTGTGGCTGAACTCTGAATAGGAGGAATCCTCATATCATTGCCAAAACTCTCATGTACCCCATATTGTATATATGCAGATCGTATCCTACCCCGGATGCGGGGTTGATCTCCGCCCGTTCATCCGCGGCAACTCCAACTATAAGCGGTGCCGAATCATCCATCTTCTTCAATTCCCCCCGGCTCACACAACACCACGCCATGGCACTGGAAACGCCCCCGATCCCAGCCGTCGACATCTGGGGCCTTCTCTTCGAGCGGACTGACCGTCCCTTCCCCGACGATCACAGTAACCCCAGACCCCTTCTCTATAACTATCGTAGTATCCTCCGTCACCTAACCGAGCGAGTCAGTCCTCTTCCGAACCCCGGACGCCCAAACCAACTACACCATCCGCGATGTCCACGCCCGCAGCCAGTCCTTCGGCCGCGCCCTGCAGTCGCGCTGGGCCTGGCGCAAGGGCCACGTCCTCGTCGTCATGGCCCCCAACCACATCGACGTCCCCATCGTCACCTGGGGCTGCCACTGGGCCGGCGGCGTCGTCTCCCCCGTGAATCCGGGGGTGTCGGTCGACGAGCTGCAGCGCCAGCTGCAGAGCAGTCGGGCGCAGGGGCTGGTCGTGCACGAGTCCGCGCTGGCAATCGCGCAGGAAGCCGCCTGCAGGGTGCATCTGCCCGCGGAGCGAGTGGTAGTTCTATCAGACGACAGCGACAGCGACAGTGACAGCGACAGCGACACCCTCGACGCGCTCCTCCGCTCGACGCCGCCCTCGGAGGCCCGCCGGGTGGCGATCGACCCGCGCGCAGACACCGCATTCCTGGTGTACTCGTCCGGGACGACGGGGCGCCCGAAAGGCGTGATGGTGTCGCATCGCAACGTGGTGGCTGGCGTGGTGCTGCAGAGCCTCGTGGACGGGGCGCATGTGCATTTTGCGCGGGACCGCGTGCTGGCGTCGCTGCCGATCTACCACATATACGGTATCCCCTCGGCTTCGTTCTCTTCTGAGCCTCCTATCTGAAGTAGACGGATGGCTAACGGGTGCCACGGATAGGGCTGGTCTGTCTGGTGCATCTCCCCGTGTACCTGGGCACGACGACGGTGTTCATGTCGACGTTTGACATTGACCGCTTCTGCGGCCTGATCCAGACCCACGGCATCACCCATGCCTACGTCGCCCCGCCCATCGTGCTGCATCTGGCCAAGAGCCCCCGCGTGGCTGGGTATAGCCTGCGCACGGTGCGGATGCTCACGTCGGGCGGCGCGCCGCTGGCTCCCGGGCTGATCGCCGAGGTGGGCGCGCGACTGGGCATAGCCGTGCGGCAGGCGTACGGCCTGTCCGAGACCACGGCGGTATGTCACATCCAGGTAAGCAACGCCCGCCAGCTCCTGGATAGGGGTTTCTCTGCTAATGTACCCAGCGCTGGACGACCTGGCAGACGGCTATCGGGGCGAATGGGCCGCCGCTGCCCGGCGTGGAGGCCATGTTTGTGCGCGCCGATGGAACGCAGGTGGGCCCCCAGGAGGAAGGCGAGTTGTGGGTGCGCGGGCCGACGGTGTTCAACGGGTATCAAGATGAGAGGGAGCTGACGGCGGCGAGTGTCACGGCGGACGGCTGGTTCAAGACGGGAGACATCGGGTACGAGGATGCAGCCGGAAATCTGTACATCACGGACCGGGCCAAGGACATGATCAAGTTCAAGGGGTGGCAGATTGCGCCGGCGGAGGTGGAGGACGTGGTTCTGGAACATGCCGCTGTGGAGGACGCCGCGGTCATTGGCGTGCACAACGACGACCTGCAGAGTGAGGTGCCGCTGGCGTATGTGGTGCTGAAGCCGGGTACGCCGGCAAGCGAGGAGACCGCGCAGGACATCCTGCGTCATGTGCAGGAGCGCGTCGTGCAATATAAGCAGCTGCGCGGCGGCGTGGTGTGGATTCCACAGATCCCAAAGAGTCCGTCGGGGAAGATCCTCAAGCGCGCTTTGCGAGACCGCTTAGGCTCGGTGGACAAGGAGAAAGTCATGGGTGCCGTTGAGTATGGACGGTACCGGGCGAAGCTGTGAGGCAAAGTTGATAGACACCGTAGACCGTTGTCATTAAGAAATATGTACACTACAATACAAACGTCCTCCCAGTAATCCAAATCCCAAATGATATCATCCAAACAAGCCGTGAGGCCGTGTATAGCCTGTATGTCCCAGATTTTGTGACGTCGACTCCAGCCAGCCATGACCAGGTAGAAACAAAGACAAGTGCCGCCCAAAGAATAATAAGTAACCAAACAGAACAGGAGAATATTCACAAATCAATCACATGTAACGGGTCGCACCGTGGAAATAACGCAAAGGGTCATCATAAATCGTAACAGGAATTAACGGTTCAACCGTGAGTAGCAACCGACTTCGTCTTGGACGAGGGATGCGTCCACGACAGGAAGTCAAATTTATCCTTGGCGTTCTCAAGGATGGACGAGGACGAACTGGCCTCCGTCTGGAAGCTAGGCCGGGGGGCTTCACGGGGCTCGAGGACCAGCGATCGCCGGTAGAAGGTTTGCAGGCTCTTCTCACCGTTCGAGCGCACGCGCACCAGTTCATTCTGCATCCAGGTCTGCAGTTCCGGCACCTCCGTGAGCCGGTACGGGATCTGGAACCGTTGCAGCTCGCTGATGATCTTCGCCGTCTTCATGTGCTTGTCGAAGTTGATCACGGCCATTTCACCGTCCTCCGTAGGCAGGCTGCGCACGGGCTGGTTACCGTGGTCGACGAAGGTCAGGTCCGTGAGATAAGTACCGACGAAGGGCAGACACGGCGGAACGTGGTTCTGCAGGCGCTGCCGAAGGACCGCGTAGTTCCGGGACACGTCGACGATCTCACGGAGATACTCCAGCGTGTTCTTGGTCTTCTGTGAGACCACCTCCCACGTCCGCTTCAGACGCGAGATCATCGACGAATTCAGCGAGCAGATGATCGCCATCAGTGAGTCGTAGTTGTTGAGCTCCAGGCACTTGTTCGCAATCTTGACCCAGTGCTTGATGGTGGCCGCTCGCTTCTTAGGTTCCTCCAGCTGCAGGATGGAGTCCGCTACCAGGTGCGCCAGGTCCGTGGACAAGGTCGACATGGCACGGACATTAACGGCCAGTGAGCCGGTCTTCTTCATCCATTCCGTTGCCAGGAGCTCCTCCGGCAGGATGGCGCAGAAGATCCGCGACTCTTTGATAGTGAACTGGCGCGCAAGCTCCATCGGATCAAAGTCCAAGATGGAGATGTTACTCTCGCCGTTCTTCCAGTTTTTCAGGAGGTTCATCTCCTTCTTCCCGAGGATTGGGGGCGGGAGAGGGGTGTCCGGGTGCACATATTGCGCGGTCGCGGTGTTCGTCTTGCCCATGGAGGAGACCAGACGAGGAGCGACAGGGGCATGCACGCGCGACACCTTTTCAGCCAGTTCCAGCATGCGCTTGCCGGCGGTCGGGAGGGTCTGCATGAGGGTGGTGTTGGCGAAGTGGAGGATGTAGTCCAGGGCTTGGTTGTCGCAGTCATGACGCCAATGCGACTCCAACCAACCCTTGAACACGTTATACACGCGGAGACGGACCGGCCCCGCAGTGTTCGGAGTATCCCCGATGTAGTTATAGCGGTCCACGAGGGTCTCCGCAAACTCCATCGGTGTGGCGAAGAGACGGAAGGTCAGGTAGAAGGTCGACACGAACATCGCGTCCGGCGTGGACTGGTGGGCGGTCAGTTTCTCAACAAGCGCCCGCAGGCTTCCACCCATGACCTGACCATCCTTGAAGATCAATTCGTGGGCGAAGGTCTTCTCGAGAATCTCGGCTTCCGTCTCCTCATTCTCCTCGGCTAGGGTCGAGTGACTCATGCTCCCCTTCAACACAGGCACCTGGTAGTGGTTGCCGATGTCTGGGGAGGTTGCGCGGGTGGACGCTTGCGACACGCCGCTCATCTCGGAGTCGCGCAGGTGACTGGCGTAGGTGTAACTACTGCCCGTGCTTATGATGCCGCGCCCAAAGGACTCGCTAGCGTCGGATTTGGGGTGACTGGAACGGTGGGCAGGCTCCGCGGAGTTCGCATCGTGGGTCGAGGGTGAAAAGGAAAGCTTGTCCAAACTGGTGGACAAAACAGCAGTCGATGGCAAGGAGATATCCGTGATGGCGGTGCCAGCAGGGCTCGCTAATCCCACTCTGGAATTGAAGGAGGACGGGGTGGTATCATCGGTGAGTCCGGGGGTGGAAGGGGAGTAGAAGTTGCTGTTGTTTTTAGGGATCTGCAGCGGGGGAGGCGGGAGGCGCAGATTCACGTTCTGCGCTCTGTCCCGATCCCCGGCCGAGTCCCTGGTCTGTTGCGGCACGGGGGTTCGGTTGACGTCAGGGCCCGGGGCAACATCCTGTTGCGGCTCCTCCAGCTCGAAGTCGCCACTCTGCTCAAGCACGCGACGAGCTTTGGCCAGGCAGTTTCCAGCGGCTCGCACACAGTCGGTCGCGGCATCGACCAATCGTTTGCCCTCATCGGGCATGAAGATGAGCTCGTCCTCCGCGGAGGTGGCGGGGCGGAAGGCGTCTCGGGCGGCATGGACCAACTCGGACAGTCGGTCGTACATGGCGTCCCGGGCCTGCTCCAGGAGACCGCTGCCCGGAGGATCATGGTCCCGGACGGCCTCGATGGTCATCAACAACCCGCGACAGGAGCGCACGGCCTGCTCGGTGGTGGTCACTAACTCTGTCGACGGGCGCGATTGGAGGTGGAGACCAATGAAGGAACCAAGCACTCCGAGGAAGGCGTCGTATGTGGCGTTGAGGCGTTCGGAAGCGAGGTTCGGGTTTCGGGACGCCGCGGATGGGGCCGAGTAAGACACGCGGTGGGAGACCCGTTTGGTGGTGACTGAGACGGGACGGGGAGGATGCGAGTCAATCAGATCCGTGCGGTTGGAGGCCCGACTCATGTCCAATCGGCTGCGATTCAGCAGCCTCGAGTCGTTGCGTTCGGTGTCGGCCTCCGAGTTCAGTTCAAAGCACTCCGAGGCCGGCGTTGGTGGGATCTCGCATTGCTGCTCGAGTTCCGCGATGGTTCGACACAGACCGACCTCTTCGGTCCAGATGTCCAGGAAACGCACGCCGCGGGTGACGATGCGGAAGGCCTTGAGCAACATCTGGTCCATCATGTAGACCTCGTCCTCCATGGTTTGACCGGGGATGATCTCCTGGCACTGTTTGGTCGTCCGAACGAGGGAGGAGAGTTCCGCGAGCAAGGCCTTGCGGTTCCGGCGTAGGCCGTCATATTTTCGCACGAGGAATGAGTCGCGGGTGAGGCATTCCGATTTTTCCTGTAGGTTGGCACGTCAACTCCTCTGCCGCAAGACATGCCCATGGGGAGACTTGACTTACCAGCAGAAATCGCACCCCCGCAATGAGCCCCTTCACGTTATCCTGGTTGCAGAATTCGCGGAGGGGGAAGCCGCATCCCCCCTGGATGATATCCCAGAAATCGGTCAACGCTTTCAGGAGCGGACGCATCTGCAGTTGGTCGTAGGCTTCGCAGTAGTTGGTGGGTAGCCAGCCCCGGGCACCGGTATCTAACAAGGTGCCATCGGCCCAGCCGTTGGTGTGGACGGAGTGAACGAGAATGATGTCCCCCTGGTCCAAGGGGAGTGTGACGGTGGACGGGGAGACATCTCCCGTGGGGTGAAATGGGTAGAAGGCGCGCAGATAGTTGTGAAAGACGGCCCGCGGGGGTTCGAGTCGTTCCATAGTGTGTTCTGCGGTGCTGTAGGGCGTCAAAGGGGGCGTGACTTCTTGGTGATTGTGAGAGTAGTAGCGACGGGGGTAGAAGTTGGAGTTTTCCTTTTCAATCTTCAACGGAGCGATATGAGGCTTCATCGAGTCCATGTCTTTGCGGGGGGGTGTTTCCGGGGCAGGTGTATCGTTGGAGTTGGCACCGGTGGACGCAGAGGTCACAGACCACGATTACGCACGAGGAGACCCAACGAGCATCCTCACGGGATCAAAGTCAGCGGAGACCGATGGAGTTGAGTGGTGCAGACGAGGGAGTGTCTCGAGCGAGAGATCCGGGGATCGAACGAGAGGACGGATCTGGCGGGGTTAAGGAGAGTCCAGAAGAGCGAGTGGCAAACGACTTGAACAGCGGGTCAATATGGATTGATTGTTCCGTGGGATGGGAGGGGAGGAAGGGCAGGAGAGCTTGCAGGAGGGAGTGTTTTGGTGGTGGTGGTGGTGAGGAATGTGGTCCATCCTGGCGCGGAATGCTGGATGGGAGGGAGGAGAGGAGGGAGAGAACGAGGAGGAATGCGGGCCAGGATCAGCCGACAACGCGCAACGTACCTGAAGGCCAATTGAGGCGAAGGAGAATCACCGAAGGAGGGAGAGAGGGAGAAGCGATTGGATTGATCTTTATGTGCCGGAGCGACGGAAGTATGAAGGCGCTGGCAACGAGGCGGAAATCCACGACGACCACGAGTTCGGCGAATTGACGAGCCAAACAAAGCGGTTGGATGGCGAAAACAAACAAATCCTGCAGGCGAGAGAGGGAGTTGGGAGGGAGAATCAGGAACGAGGGAGATTGGGGTGGCAGCAAGGACCACGCAGGGACCCCAGAAACCGGCTTCTGGAAGAAGGGAAGCGCCGAGGAAGAGAATGGGATCGACGAGAGGCGAGACAGTGACGCGGAGATGGAGCGTGCCTAGGGAACGGGAAGCAAGGAGAGTGGGCGATTGGCGAAGAGGAGGAGAGGGATGAAGATAGAAGGTAGAGAGAGTGGAGATTGCGGAGTAGAAGAGAGAAAGAGAGAGAGAGAGAGAGAATGGATGAAGATGGAGAAGCAGAGGAGCGAGAAGAGAGAAGGAGGAACAGAGAACAGAGGGAAGAGAACGAGAGAAGAAGTATACTCCAGAGTACTTCAGACGGATCAACGTGACTCGAGACGGCAGAGTCGAGCCAGTTCTCCAGACTCCCAGTTCGTGCCCATCGTTAGTGGGTGGATCTGGTGTGATAGTATTTTATTACTCTTTTATTAATATTATTATTTTCGTATTTTTGATTTTTGGGCCATCTCAATATGTACGGAGTACTATTTTTGTGATTATTTCAGGACCTTCTGCATCCCTAGAGCTCATAGCGATCTCCTCCATACATCCTCAGTACATACGGAGGACCCTCATGATCAGGGCTACGACATGATAGTAATTATAATAGTCATTATAAGACAGTCCTAATCGGTCCTCGTCAAAATAAATAACCGTCTCCAGTAACAAATCCAAACCCCCCTGAATCCGTACTTTTGCTCCCTCTCGACCTCCATCAAACCACCTCCTCCAATGTGAATCGCCTGCAGACACAAACAGGGGTTCCTGGACCCAGATTGGTCCGTCTGGTTCCAACGGGGCTGCCAAGATTTCCACTCCATTACGCCCTTTTTTCCCGTCCCAAATCCTCCAGCCCAATTTTAGGAGATCGACGTCGCAGACAGCTTGACCTGTCGACTGTCACCACCAGACACGTCCAGCAATGCTACCTACGCAGGAGCTCCTTTCTGGGGTTGTTGTTGCTTCAACATCCGGCGTCTGCGTGCGCCAGGCCAATGCTACCAGCATGAGCATAGATAGCACTGATGCATCTACCCAGACCCAACCCTCGAGCTCCGTCGTACATGGTGCACTCTCCAGGGACACTGTTCCATATCGTGTCACGCCACCAGTCAGGGTTTCGAGACTCGTCCGACGACTCTGCAAGAGACTTTGTCGATCGCCATTATGATGAGAAAACTCGACGCTTTCCGGCTCTATTTCTGTCCCACGCAAGGGAGGCCTCCAGTGGATACGCGGACCCCTTCATCTGGGTCGTAGCCTTTGGCGACATCATATCCTCATGTCCATCGACTTCCATGAACTTGGTTGTCGGGTCAGATCGCTCTGCCTGTCAGAATCCTCTCTGATAGAGCAGATGCAAGCCGCCCTCCCCTTTCCTTTTCCCCTTTTCGTCCGCCAGCAGCGTCCCCGGTCGATAGACTCTCCACGTACTTTGTTCGGACGGGACGGCACATCCCCAGTCTTTGTCTTTTGTGCGCGTCGTTGCGACCGGCGTGGCGGCTAGGACCGTGGGGGGGGGCGTCAGGGCTTACGCTGTCAGTTGCGACAAAGGATGCTAATATGACAGATCCAACCGGTAGCCCGCTATCCGGGTTTATTGAAGTCTGCATTTTGGGCTCTGGATCCTGTTGCCTTGTCTCGAATATTTTTTTTTCTTCCTCAATGCCGACCGTTGCTGCCGGCCCAGTAAAAGTCCTTCATCGTCGTAAGGCCCGTACAAACTAGTAACAGCACGTGTTCGTCGCAGTATGCGGCCCCAACAGGCATTTGCCAGAGCTAGTCCCCGTGCACAGGAACGGACAATCCTGAATGCACAATAATAGCAGACGAATCGAACACGCGATGCTCGCCAGCAACTGGTCAGGGGTCAGTTCTACCCCCACTGGAGGAACCGTAGCAACGCGGGACGGCTCGAATGGGTCACATCACGATCCATGGTTCGAGCTGGGATGGTATCATGCCAGGTGGGTGTTGGTCCGCGGAGGTTGCTCCTTTTCGTTCCTTATCAGTCCAACGGGTTCTGAACCTGCCATGACCGATGTGCCAAAGAAACCGTCCCATGATTAGCCCTTCGTCCGCAGTACGGCGTACGACGACAATTCAGGGGCTTGAACCAAGCTCGGATCATCCAGTCCACCAGGAGTTGGTTTCCTCTCTCCACTGCCCCGTCCGCAGTCCACCCGGGAGGACCTCATGGCAAAAGGGCGAAGTTTATATCTCGCCAAATCCCGTCCAGCCGGGTTGATATCATGATCCGTGGGCCATCGAACGGTGGACTCTGAAACACTCGGCTGGGTTGGGCTATCCATCTGGTTGGAACAGGTGTGGTCCGATTCCAGTTGCTATAAGTGAGCGGTATACTCCGATGTTATGGGTGCCTGGATTGGCATGTATATATCGTCCACTATCGCACCATCATGCATGCCTACGCAGTACGCACTACAGACTACTCAGCGCTCGCCCCAACCGGACTTCGTCCAGCGTACTCCGTACACCCGACGGCAAAACAAGCCCAGAGAACAGTGGATAGCCAGGTGGACCCATCCAACTAACCAACTAGTGTCAGGCCAACCATCCTCCTCGTCGGCCGTCCGGTTTTTCGTCTCTCCACCCGGTCACTGATCTCCACCGCCGCCTGCTCACACGAGGATCCTTCACGAGCGCCCGTTGAGTCAGGACCGCATGTTTCAATTTGGCCCTCCAGACACACCCCAGCCCCGGCATGTAGTCTCGCGGGCCGCTGATTTGCCTCGACCGCCAGCAACATGGGGAGCAGCAGGCCCGTCCAGCTCCACTTCTGGCCCGTGTCCCTTGGGCGCAACCGAACCAGCTGCCCTTCACGGCAAAGGATTGGGCTTCGGGCAGCATGCAGACAGACCCTACGTAGGCACCGCGCAGGAACGAGGGTCGCGTCCGAAAATCAAGACTCAGCCCAAGGCCGCCCGCGTCATGTCACTGCACCCTGACGGGTGGGATGGAGACGACCGTCTCCAGTCGACATCTCCACCGTCGTCGGTCCCTTCCTGGATAGGCGGTGCACCCGGGCGATCAGCGAGGAGGGGTGATAATGTATCTATACTGCGTCCGCAGGACGCAGTAACAGGCCCGGACCAGGTGAATCGAGCCAGGCGATCGGCCGTGATTCCTCGCGATCACACAAATCATCACACTATCACAGTCAAAACGCGAGGGGACGAGCGAAGTCCAGCCCCGATCGACGTGCCCCCCGTTAGACCAACCTGTTCCTGGCATCTGCCAGAGATGGAACAGAGTTTATTCTCCTATATTCCGATCCGCCTGACAGGGCCTCGAGGAATCATTCTCCGATATAGCTTCACTCCAAGATCAACTATAGAATTCCCTCCCTCCTCCCTCTACACCACCCCCCTTCTCCCTCAGTCTCTCCCTCTCTCTCCGAATCATCTCGATCATCAACCACTCGAGCCCGTCGAGTGACACGCGATCGACAACCCCGTCGGAACAAACATCTCAGTCAGGCCTAGATTCCCTCAGCACCAGCACCGTCCCGCCCAGCGCCAATAGTAGCTACCGTAGTCGAAGCGGGGTGCTGACAGGTGCAGGGGCTGCAGAGACTCGTCCGTCCCATTGAGCATCTCCCCGGCCAATAATTAGGGTTTGCTGCACGTTCTCGGGGTGCTGTTGACAGGGCTCCGTTCACGTGCGTGTGATTCAGGTGCAGCGGCCGATGCATGATGCTGCAGCCCCGTCACACGGTTAATACGTCTATGCGGAATAAACAATCCTTCATGCGGCGCGATGGCTGAAGAACTATTGGCATAAGGCACATTGTTTGTGTCTCAGGACCTGGTAGGGCGAGGTATATCCAGACTCCGATATTGCATCCCGGCTAACGCGTCTGCTGAGAATGAATCCAGGAGCAACCAATTGAGGCAAGAATGAAGCAATAACCGCATACAATATATATAGTAACAAGGTGGCGAAGGGCAGGTATGCATGTACCCTTTCCTCCCGCCAGCCTCCTTGGCCGGGCATCATCCCTAGATAGCATTCCTGGCTGGCAACACGCGAGCGCGCCATCATTCTTGGACTTCCTCATGTCTTGATGTCCATATATGCGGTCCAGTTGCAGTCTTGATAAATCGGTAATTGTTCCACTCTAGCTGGTGTTGTCCGGCAACCGTTCGGCCGAACTACACCTCTATACATCTATAGACTCTCCGTAACCATCCTCATCACCACCATACCGTGGAAAGCTTTCCCTTTGCCTCAATCCCATATAAACAACACGTATATACATTCCATCCACAGTACCTACTAACCCCTAGAATCGCCCTTGGGGTGGTATAAAGGGTGTCCTCGGCCATTCGCCCAAAAACATCTCTACCTACCTCACCTTCATTCCATCCACTCTACTCCATACCGCGATCAACATGAGACTCACCGCAATCCTCGCCGTATCCCTGGTCTCAGTCACCTTCGCCGCCCCGACCCCTCAGCTTCCAGAAGCGATCTCCGGCGTTGTTGGTGCCGCAATCAAGGTGCCAGATCAAATCACTGGCTCCCTAGACCCAAAGCCGACAGTCAAACACGGCACAAAATAAGCTGTATGACTTCCGTGCCTATTTTCGCGCCTGGGAAAAGCGAAACCGTACGCCTGCTAACTTAAACAGGCCTCAACACTCCGTCCTGGAGTCGGCACCCTGGCTAGAAACGACCTGAGCTGGAAACACGGAGTCCATTTTGTATTACTACCGATAAGCAAAACAAATTTCATACCTAGATATCCAATAGTCATCCAATCCCCGTATAAATCCACTACCCCAACTAGAACATCCCCTCCATGTCCAAGTCCAAAAACTCCGGATTCCCCACCGCCATGTCCGCCGCATTCAACACATCATCTATGCTCGTATCCAGACCCCCGCCCATACCCTGACCCACGCCAGCGTCAATGCCTGCGGCGGCCGCCGCCGCCGCCGCATTATCCAGCATCTGGTCGAGGTTCGCCTCGTCGGCGACAGCGTCGCCCGCGCCACCAGGCTCAAGATTCATCTGGTCAGGTCCACCGACGCCGAGCTGCATGTTCTGGATGATGTTGTTCATGTCGAGGTTAGGCACTTGGGCGGTGGGGGCCATCAGGGCGGAGACGCGGCGGTAGAGCCGCACGACGGCCTCAGCGCGGGCGGGATCTTTCTCAGACATCTTGGGGACAGCGTCGTGGAGCAGGGCCAAGGCGTCGCGGAGGGTGAGCAGCGGGGCGCGCGGAAGGGCCGGACCCGGGTCCTTGGGGAGGTCGAGGGCGAACGACTCGGCCAGCGGGGCGCAGACGATGGTGGCGGCGATGTCCAGCACGAGGTCGCCGTTGTTGGCGTCGAACTGCATGCGGAGCTCGTCGACGAGGGCGGAGAGCACGCGCACGGCGCCCAGCATGCGCACGCCGGACATGATCTGCCGGTGCGTGTACGACGGCGGCGGCATGCTGACGTCCGGGCTGGTGCTCCAGATCAGCAGCGACTGCATCGTGCTGCGGATGCTCCCGAGCAGGCCGCCGCCGCCGGCGTGCGCCGTCCAGCTCTCGAGCTCGGAGCGATGGCAGCTGCCGGTGCGCGGGAACGACAGGCACGGCTCGAGTGCGTCCAGGACGGGCTTGATGTCGGTGCGGGAGGGGTGCCGCGTGCGCACGTCTTTCAGCTGATCCTCGAGCGAGCGCGCGGTGATGTTCAGCACCGTCCGGTGAATCTCTTTGGCTTCGCCGGATATCGAGCTGGGGCTGACGAGGGAGTGCAGTGCTTTTAGTGGGATGGATGGGTCGCTTTCCATCTCCCAGATATGATTGCCGAGCCAGGTGAGCGCGACGACCAGGGAGGGCAGGAGGAAGGGCTCCAGAAGATCTGGGAGAGTCAGCATTGGCACATCTTTGGATGAACATGGCACGTACATTCGAAGCCTCCTTTGAGGGTGTCGAATTCCAGCTTGCCTGCTTCGCATGCCCCCAGGCTCTGGCTGAACAAGGTGCTTGCAAGGAGATAGAACTCCTGCGGGCTGCAGGCCGACATGGTCTCTTCGCTGATGCCTTCGGCGATGAATAAAGCGCCAATCCATGAGCCAAGGTGTTTGTTCTGCTTCTCGCTCAGTTCATCCAGCTTCTGGCTGCTCGAGCCGCGTTCTAACAGTCGTACGACGAAGGAATCGTGAGTCACGATCCCCAGATCGTATGGACGGAGATCATATCGGTACTTGAACGCTAACACAAGCAATAGAATGCTGCCAAATTCGTCGTACACTGGTTGGCTTTCTCCCTGGTCTTCATCCCAGTGCCACGAGTCAAGCAGCGCACACAGAGGCTGCAAGACCTGCTTGGGGCTCCGGAAGAGAAGGATCACATCTAAGGCTTGGGGACGGCGAGAGAGTGCATTGCAAATATTCTTCAGCGTCATGGTCTCTTTCTGATTGCACAGGCTAAGCATGACCTACACCACGTCAGCTTGCCAAAATCAACATCCCTCTAACGGCTTACCTCTGTGATGGCACCGACAATCGCGCCCGCGTTGCCTTCAGTGAACTCGATTTCATTGATGAGTTGCTCCGCACGCTCGGGGTTGGTGTTGATCTGTGACACAAGATCGTCTTTATTATAGCCGACCGGGAGAGCCTGCATAGGGTTCTCGCCTAGTAACCGCTCGATACTGGATTCAGGGATCAACTTGTGCGATGCACAGGCAAACAGGAACTCCTGCCGGACGTCCGACAGGACTGAGGTGCCTTGCATGGAGAACATCTGCGAAAAGGAAGGGAACGTGTTCGGATCGAGCCGGCTGAGCGCGTGGCTAATGCACAGTTCCATTGGCAATGACACCATTGACGCCGCAAGCATGGCGGCGAAGAATGAGGGTAGTTTGTTGACCAGGAACGAGCGGAAGAGGAACATCGTTCGGCTGGATTCGTTGCGATACATGGCATTCGAACAGACATCGAACGCGGCTGTGATCATCTCCTGTATGAGAACATCATACCGCCCCTGTCGGCGTTAGCAACGGCTTCTGGTGCAGCGCGTATGCGACCTACCCCGTATCTATTTGTCAAGTAATTAAGCATTATGCTGTCGTCCACCAGAGGGCGGCCGGCGAGCTGGATAGTTAGCACATTTCTGAATATGATGAGCGATACGCATACCATTGCATTTATATATACGTAGAGACCAGCTCTTGAGTTAATGACAGGCCCATCGATGATCGAGGCCTCGAATTGAATCCCATTGACATTGAGGTTTTCCAACGTGGAGACACCCAGAGCCTTGGACGGCGGCTCACCATAGAGGTTGAACTCCTTCTGCAAAGCGTCCAGCCGGTTCCTCAGTGGTAGCGACAGGTCCACACAGAGGGGAAGATACGCCGAAAGGGCGTGTCCCAATCTCACTTTCAGGGCTGGGCGCGTCAGCACGGGACGGGTGGATGAGCGGTATGGAAGTCATACCTTCGTTTGAATCCGACGAAAGAACCTGCAGACCTTTCTCGGTTCCAGACACGGCAGCGAGAAGAATCCCCAACGACTCGAACAAAGAAACCGCATCGGGAGAGCTCATCAACCCATCCGCCTGTTGGCTAGCGCTCATCTGACTGTTGTGCCAGGCGACAACAGCATGGATCCAGTCAACAATCGCGGAGAAAGTCCCTGTGGTTTCAGACAGAGCTTTGGGCGCGTGCCCGGTAGAGACGGCGAGCATCGCATCTTGGATAACGCGGATGTCGGTCATCAGCGTGTAGCAGTTGTGTTTCTTCTTGCCCTGCGGGCTGTCTGCAGCGGGCGACCGGGGCTTGTCGTGAATGGAAGAATGCTTTAACAACGAAACCAGGATGGTGGAGATCTGGACTTTGCCCATTTTGCAGAGGCCGTCTATATACAGTGGGAGCAACGGGTCCCATTTGACCCCGGTCGCCAGGCGGGTCTCAAGCAAGGCATCGATGAGAGCCGACGGGGCAATTGGATTCCTCTTGAATAAAAGCCGCGACAGGTTCTTAAACTCGGCGACATCAATTCGATGCACTAAACATTGGTGAAGGAATGTCCTCCACTGTCCGTGGGACGTCATATTCCGAGCTTGTTGCGACCTTTTCGACAAGCCAGGGCAACCATGCCATATATTTCGACCGTGGAACTCAACACAGATATGCAGTTGTACAGACCTGGGGTCAATGCTTCGGCATTTTGTCCCTGGAGGGAGCTATGAAGCACGAGAAACATCCGCCATTGTTTGGAGACGTTCGACGTCACGTGTGATTACGTAATTACACGTGATTTTATGCCTGCAATAGCAGGCACCAATTTGTACAGAACGTACAGGTGACCTGAACGGCAGAGGTCACAAATATTATTTGGCTTCTGGGGTGGCTTGAATCAGTAAAGAGTACTGGTTGGACTGTTGGATGGTTGACCTGGTCTGTCCGATATATGTTTGCGCCCACCTGGACACGATCCGCGCAAATTGGCCAATACAATTAAAGGAGACTATAATGTGATTAGTTATGAGTAGCAACAAATATATTAAGGCAAGCTTTAGGTGCTGATCGCTGAATACATCAATTACCCAGAGCTTCCGGAAGAAGGGCGGTTGCATAGAACATCAACGACGACTTCGCCAATTACATGACCAAACCTAGTAGCCGGTGGTGCGGCATCTTGATAATTCGGGAATGAGCCTAGAGTAATGGAGATGCTCGTCCGCGCGATCGAGAAAATGGTTTTTAAAATACAGATGAGCATCTGTAAATCTCAATGTTGAGGTACAAGAGCTGGCCATTAGCGAACAAAATTGGGCCAATAAACAAGATGCTCGAGTGCTCATGATGCTTTACCGAAGGACACCCCAGGGCAAGCCAATCGATTGAATTACCCAGAGGCCCTGGCTAAGGTTGTCTACACTAAGATGGAACAGATGCCCTGTAATCTTTCGGCCGCTCCAGTATACCTATAGGTAGGTTCCCAACGCTGTCGACTGTCAGTACATAGCTAAGTAAATCAATTGCCCAAAAACTACGAGTGCTCCTTTCTGGCCGCTTTCAATTGTTACCGTTGTAGTAGGGTGAGCCAGGTGAGCCAGGTAACCTAAGAGAGACACATGGCGTTTATGAGATACATTCATCTATTTCTCATCAGACTAAGCTTGCAACTATTGCACAGTCATCTCCAGTGATAGTCAATAGACATATAATGATCGGCTGTCGGAGCTTTTCTGGACAGTTTGCCCACGGCGGTTTCAACACATACTCGCAAACCGACTTTCGAAAAGTAAAGTGTTGGGCGTAGCTCTGGACGATATTCAAGGCCGCCGTGAATTTTGTGATAGGGTTACGGACAGACGTCTCATATCGGTGAATAACTAGGGGCGGGGTACGTAGTCAGTTGAATGCAAGTGGCTGCTTGTTATTGGGTGATGGGGCGAGGTGGACCATGTTTGCTTGTTCCCATCTGCACAGCCTCAGCTATTTCCTCGCGACGTTACTTATAATGCACAGTCTGTTGAGGGAAACATTTTGCCGGTGTTTTTCTGACAGGAGTTGAAACAATGGCTGAAAGATCAAAACCGGAGAGTCTGGCCTCTATGGTCCAGAAAGACAATCCTCCTCTCACAGTGAAATCCCTCCACCAACAGCAAACAGATCCCAAGGACGAGCAAGCGGGAGTGAACCGATTCTTGGAAGGGCTGGAGAGTGAACCAGCTGGTTTCTTGCACACGCCTCTCAACGCTGATATTACCAAAACCGACGATGAGGCCCACGATCCCAACATGTTGGATCCGTTTGAGTACCATGTGGATAACCTAGGCGACATCGGACAGGTCCGCAACAGCAATGTTCCATCATTGAGACCGGCGCTTCCTTTCGAAGAAAATGCTTCCGACAACACCTCCGTTGGCGAGTATCACCAGGAGCCAAGCCTCCAAGTTGAACCGTGACATCTACCCTACCTGAAGAAGAAAATGAGATGTCGCAATGCCCTTACCCAGACTGTGGCCGAGTTTTCGAAGATCTGGAGGCCCTCATGCTCACTCACCAGTCTGAAAGACCGGAGAAGTGCCCAATTGTAACATGCGAATACCACACAAAAGGGTTCCAGCGCAAGTACGACAGGAATCGCCATACTCTGGCCCATTACAGGGGAACCATGGTGTGTGGCTTCTGCCCAGGCTCGGGCTCACCCGCGGAGAAGGGCTTCAACCGCGCCGATGCTTTCAAGCGCCATCTGGTAAGGGTACATGGAGTGGAACAGACACCTCCCTACTTGCGGAATCGAGGCCCAACCACAGTGTCGGACACGAGCATTGCAGGGTACAGCCATGTTGTGCCAGGAAAGTGCTCCACCTGCTCAGAGACTTTTCGTAATGCGCAAGATTTCTATGAGCACCTTGACGATTGTGTCCTCCGAGTTGTGCAGCACGAGGAGCCCAGTGAGTCCATCAATCAAAAGCGGCTTGCCGAAGTCGAGTCGGACGAGGAGGTGAAGAAAACCATGGAGAAACATTTTGCTACTCAACTCGGCCGGTCTCGTCGATCGACATGCCGACTATAAAGACGACGATGACGATGGCAGATGGGACACTACTCTCAGAGCAGCCAGCAACAAGTTTGTGACCTAGAATTAGAAAGGCGTCTACCGCCCCTGTCTCTAGGTACAGAAATTAAGTACTTGATATCAAAAATATAGGTGAGTAGATACTGGATATTAATAGATTCCTCTAAATGTATAACAATTCAAGGAGTAAAATTTAGATTTAGATTTAAATATAGTTAACTATCTTTAAAACCCTATGTTTTACTTGTTTTACCCCCAAGTATAGTACTTCACAGAAAATATACTATATATAGCGTAGCCATTATGGGATTCCATAGCAGAAAAGTGGACGAGAGGCCAGTGTATTAGGGTAGGTAGGGGCAACGGAGAGTAAGACCGCTATTCGCAATTCAATAATCTTCTATGCCCAACGCAGAGAAGCTGTCGACCGTAAACTCCGACATATCCGTTTATACACTAGCAATATCAACTCCTGTTGGGCTCTGCCAATCAATGCTTAACGTAGGTATACCTATACGAAATTTCGGATGCTGATGCAGCTGTACTGACGGGGCTGCGACAGCCCGCGCCGAATATAAGAGTCATTGCTACCAAAGGATGAAGTATCTCTTATGTACTGCTGCCACCGTCGTGGAACCATACAACTCCAGATAACCTCAACGATCGCGATCGCCTCGGCGTCAATATCCGAGAATAGGTCCCTACTCCATATATCCGACTGGCACTTCATGGTTCGTACCACACTTCGTCCATCCACGGGAATCCGCCATCGGCACACCGATCCAGTAATTGGTGCAACCATGGAACGGAACGGCAACGAGAATCCGCATCGGCGCAACAGCAACGGGTTTCAACCGTCTCATCGACCTGGCCTGCCATCATCGGGACCTGCCGACGCCGTGTTTATTCGACGTTCTGTACGTAGATTCCTATCCAAAGAATGACGGGCATTCATCCGGCTCGGCGAATGCGGGAGATGGTGACTCCTCGACATCCATTGCAGTATGAATACGCTCGAATCAACCGCTGATCACTCAGAGAGTTCAATCAGCAGGACGGGGTCGCTTTAGCGAACTGCAGCACAGCATACATATCACAGCCCTACCTCGGTAAGCAGCACCTCGGCCGACCAGCGTTCAAACCCCGAGCAACAAGCACAAAAGCGCCAGACGAGGGGATTAACCGAAAGCAGTTAATGAAAAGTGAGGGACGCTAGATCTTGTGCGAATCTGGAATCGTCTCCTTGCCGATCGCTCCACTTGATTAGCGAGAATCATGGGGTTTGGATAGTGTGCACGGGAGGGTAAAAAAAAAAAGCCTGCTGTAGGGCCCATCTTTCACTTCACCAGCATCTGAGACCTGAGAACCAGAGGATCGACTAGGGTTTGCTGGATCGCTCGGAAGAATGTTCCTGGACTTCGGACATGTCATTCGAAGGGTGTTTCCAGAAGACTGGATCATGGGAGCTTAGCCCTACGTGGAGGTTAACGCTACGGGGTATATAAGGATGGCCCCGTAAGGGCGATGCGGTGTATCTTGCGGATCTGTATCTGTAGTGGTGGAAGATTTGCGATCAGCGTGAAGGTAAGACAAACTCGTACTTTAAATCATACTAAAACACGCCACATGCGCCCGAACAAATTCTAACATGAGACAAGCAAACCCAGCGGACATGAAGCATTGTGAACATCACAACAGATTCTGTCGGGAGACTCCGTACCTTAAGTTGAAGCGCTCAACCCCTCACGGCACTAGCAGCTGCAAGTCAGTCCAAGTTAACTGCTGTCCAGCCATTCGGATGACGCGTCCGGACCAAGCTGACACAGAAATTCTCCGAGCCACGCTATTCATCTGCACGTCTTCCCCCTATGATCCTCCATGTGGAGCAGCGTAAACTAAGGATGAATCCGCCGTGCTCCAGCCTTACTTTATTGTCGTGGAAGGGTCTGAGTTTGCCCCTGAATGATTAATGTCGGCCATTTGATTTTCAGGCGGGTTTACAGTTTAAGGGGTATGCCGGAAAGATACCATGGGACACGCCAGCCCCGAAGAACTCGTATTCAGAGAAAAGACGGACCAACGACGGGATAGGGAATCCGTCAACCGTTGTTGTTGTTTCAGACTCGACAGGAGTACATTCCTCAGAACCAACAATTGAGCCGGACGCCGAAATCTGACTCGTAGACTTGGATCCAGCGGAGATCTGACTAACTGTGGGCCGGGGTTTGGATTGCTGAGAGTTGGTAGATGTTGGCCGCTCCGTGTAGAATACTCAGTTCAGAAAGACCATCAAGGCGTATCACCAAAAGATCCTAGATTGGTACTCTAGCCTCCGTAGGGGGGAACCTGAGCAGATGGAGTAGTACCAGGAGAAGGACTCCGGAGTATAAGTAGGTATCCAGTAGGGAGCATTATTTGTCTATACTTCTCCCGAACCATACCCCAATGGGCGACGCCTCCGCCTTTCAGCCCGCCACAAACAACCCAGCAAAACCCTCCTCCATAGCTGCCCCCGTCGAATTCTCCAGAAAAAAGTCAATCCTCTCAGGAGATTGCGTGAACAACATCTGTCCCATCCAAAAGAACCTGTCCGCTGCTCGACCAAATCTCCAGAAAGGGTGAGTCGCCACCGGAGAACATAACATCTGCAATCGAGGCCCTTTCCTTCTCCACCGCCCGACCCAAGGGACCACCCGCGGCCAGACCAAGCGGAGCAGTCTTTTTCCTCGTAGAGTCCGACAGGAAAGAGTAACTCCTCAGATGGTGGTCTCCCCAAGACAAACTAGTGGGGGTGCGCCCGATCATTTTGGCGCGGGCTTGAGACTCGGTTCCCGTGGGCCGTCCGTCGTAGATACGCACGGAGTGCATCGCAATCTTTTCCCGAACCAGGGGGGTTTGCCAGGGTCAGGACCAGCTCCAGCAGACTTGGGGGGCGCCCTCGGTACTTGTCCCGTAGGTAGACCGCCATACAGGAACCCACCCGCACATCCGCGCGGAATTGCCTCTAGATGGAGCTCAGTGACGGTCCGTCACGATGGTCGATGGTTAGATTCCCGCTAGGGTCAAGCTAGCCGGGTCTAACGAGGCTGTGACCATCAGAGTGGAGGGCGTCAAGGCGCTCGTCGGTCCACGCAAGGGGCTCAATATACACCCTATGCTGTACACTGGTTGCAAACCCTCCTTGTTCTGTTCGATGGAATACCGCAACGTAGGCGGTTACAAAGACAATGAGACATATCATGTATATTCCAGGAATGCTCTGGTAGAGTCATCTTTTCACAACCATGCATCCGACGCCCAAGCTCCTCGCACAGGAAAGTAACGCGGCCAAGGGGGGGTTTAATATATAGGTGGGCCCACGGAATCTATCGTGCACAAAAACCGGAAGAAAGAAATCGTATGATCGTCGCCTCATGGAAGGGAAGGAAAGGATAAGATCGCTCATGTCCACAAAAACAGAACAATTAACTCCGTCATGTCGTCCCGCGTGGATATCAAAATCGAGTTGGAGTAAAAAAAAAAAAAAAGAAGGAAGAGAGGAAAGGAGGATACAAGAATCATGGGTAGCTCACCCTCGAGCACTTCGAGGCCGCGACATCTGGGAGGAAGAATCTCGAAGAATATCGGGCGCTCGCGGTCCCACCATCCAATCCTCCATGGCAAGCCATTCACTCCAACACCTCTCTGCAGCTTCGATTTCCGAGTCTAGCGCGCCCTGCAGCGGACGGAGGAAGGGTATTGTCTCGAGTGGAGGCATATCGTAGTCTTTTTTTACCGATGCCCACCCACCACTTTTTGCCGCGAAGAGGTAATTGCGCCGTTCCTGTTCATGTAGCAGGCCGACGCCGGCCCCCCAGTCGTCACCAAAAAAGCCGTGAAGTACGCCGGGAAAGTCCATGCCGGTAGCGACGAGGCGACGGATGTAGGGGATCAACGAGACGAACGGGGGAGCATTCGACACGGAAGAGGCGGCCGCATCGGCGGGCTCATCTGTAGGCAGACCAGATTCGGGAGAAGAAGCGTCGTGAACGGGGTGGGGGAGTCGTTGAAAGGGCAGTCGGATGTTCAGGAAAGCCGAAAGTGCCTGGACGGAGCCACTATGTTGGGCATGGTCGAGAAAGTACCGTTGGCAGTTCTGATAATGCGGGTACCATTCGAAGATGTCGAATCTCTGTCCTGATGTTCCCTGGGGAGCGTCTGCCAGTCCCAACATCGCAGCGGGATCAAACTGCTGGGCCGATTCCATCGGGGATGGTACAGACTGTTTGGATTGCCGATTGGGGTTTCTAGGAACGGAGTGATTTTAGCTGGGAGTCCTGCCAGGGGATGCCATTGATCTGGGTGCACTGGATAGGGGAATTACTTGGACCAGACGGATCTACCTCGACGGAGCAGAGAGATGCGATGATGACGAGGAGAGGGAGAAGGGGAACGAGAGGAACGAGAGGAACGGAAGAGGTTCCTGATGGAAAAGCCACGACCTCTACCAGGGGAGGAATTGTTCACGGACATGAGCTAGAGGAGATCCATGTATATGAGGGGAAGGGAGAGGAGAAGTAGGAGGAGGTTTGGGATAGAGCCAGATGGAAGAGACTCATTTGGCACAGGTCGAGGGGTCCAACATACATGAAGAAGGAAGCAGAGGGAGGTGTTTTAATAGGAAAAGGTAAGAATTCGAATAAATAGACTAAAAAAAAAAAAAAAAAAAA